>NC_082643.1:57735638-58038138 GCF_028023285.1 Balaenoptera ricei
CTTTTGTAGGGGTGGAAGGTGTTGAAAATGAAGAAGTTGCCTCATTCTAATTTTTCTACTCTATTGATATTAAAAGAAATCACAATTAATACCAAAATTTGTTAGCCTGCCATATCAGCAGGTTAATATTAGGGAGGTCAGTGAGAGTTTTCCAAGGTTGTCCATTTTTGTCTTATGCATAATCTGATTTTAGATTTCCTGTTTTCATCATATTTTATCTTAACTCAGAAGTGTTTTTCCCATAGTTTATAACATAATGTCTTATTATTCATCATTAACCTCAGGTAATGGCATGTAATAGGATAAAATTGAAATACCCAAATGTGCTTTTTTGTTTGGCCACCCCAAGAACAAAAATTCTTTGTTGTTGTTTACCCCATCTGCCCTAGAGATCACTTTGGCTGCTGTGTTGAAATTGGACTGTAGTGGTAGAAAATAGAAGAGAACCTTTAGAAAGCTAAAGTCTTAACCTCCATGAGGACTAATTGTAGCTCAGTCAAATTGTGGCTATAGATTTGATAAGAAATGGTTTGGTCCTATTTTGAAAATAGATCCAACAGGGTTTACTGATGAATTAGATGTAGAATGTGAGATAATTAAAGAAATCAACCATGGCTGCAAGGTTTTTAGGCTTGGCAACTAGAAGAATACAGCTGCCATCAATTGAAATGAGGTAGACTCTTGGAGGGGCAAGTCTGGTGTGAATACTAATGGTTCAAGTTTGGAATATGGAAGTTATTGTGCCTATAGATGAAGTTGAATATATAAAAGTAAGAATTTGGAAAAGAAGTCTGCTGAAGAAACAAAGTTGGGGGTATCACCATATTAATGGTATTTAAAGAGATGGGATTAGACCAGATTACCAAGAGAATGAGTGCAGAAATTAAGGAGAAGCCCTAAAGAACTGAGTCAGGAGGTGCTTCAACATTAAAAGGCCCAGGAGAAATGAGAAAGCCACAGAGGATGCTGATTAGGAGTAATCAGTGATATTGATGTATAAAGGGAAAAACATAAACAAGGCAAAGTTATGTCCTGGAAGCCAATTGAAGATAGTACATGTGTAAGGAGGGAGCAGTCAACAGTCTCAAATGATGCTGAAAGGTCAATTAAACTGAGGACTAAGAACTAAATTAAATAAGCTATTAATAATACAGCAGATGTGTAAGGTTCATTTAACATATATTCCATATTCTTATTTTAATTTCATACTTTTCTTTAAAACACACATTTAAATAAATCTTTGTACCTTTGATTTTAAAAATTACCAAAATACCAGTAACCTTTATTTATTAGTCTGTCAATTAGAACTAAATATAAACCAATAAATAAATCCTAAGTGAAGACATTTCTTATACTAGTTTTTAATATGGAGTTTGTGCAGTTAATATGTTCTTTACAAGGATAGACTTTTCTTCTCCTTTGTCTATGCATCTATGCATGGTGCAGGAATAAAATGTAATGATACAGATATTTTTACAATCATTTTTTATCTTTTGCCTGTAAGGACCAGAATTTTTTTTCTCCCTTCCACTTCAAAATAATTGTCATGGGTGACATATTTTCTTTGGGCTGTGCAAGCCACATTTCTTTGATGGTGGCAGATACTTGTTTTGTGGAGATGGAATGAATTTAGAGAACTGATAACATTTAATTGAGTCTTTTCTGATTAATACACTGTTTAATCCAACTCAGTAAAATTTGAATTAAATAGTGTAAGATTGAAGAGTTAGCTTAAAACGTTTGCTCTCCAAAAGTTATAACTTTATCATTATAAAGAGCAATACTCCTTAATACATGACAGATTTTCCCATATGACTTGTTACTGGTTGACTTCAATAAGCATGTATTGAAGGCCCACACTGTACTAGATGCTTTGCTGAATGCTGATTCTGAACTCAAAAGAGTTTCTGCAGATATCTGGCTGAATAAAATAACAATACCAATTTTGAAAGATCATTTTTTTTTTTAATTATTAGCACCTTTAATTATTATTTATTTTTCTTTTTTTGGCTGTGTTGGGTCTTCGTTTCTGTGTGAGGGCTTCCTCTAGCTGCGGCAAGCGGGGGCCATTCTTCGTCGCGCTGCGCGGGCCTCTCACCATCGTGGCCTCTCTTGTTGCGGAGCACAGGCTCCAGACGCGCAGGCTCAGTAGTTGTGGCTCACGGGCCTAGTTGCTCTGCGGCATGTGGGATCCTCCCAGACCAGGGCTCGAACCCGCGTCCCCTGCATTAGCAGGCAGATTCTCAACCACTGTGCCACCAGGGAAGCCCCCATATTTTTTAAAGCTATAAATGCTGGTATAATTAATTGATTGGAAATTGATACATTTGATTGGAAACTACTTATATTTAACATTTTGTAGTGTTTTCACTTTCTCTAAATATAGGTCATATATAGTTTATATCTTTATGATAAGTCATTTCTGATATCTGTTATAAAATATATTAAATGTTATGAGTAATTTCATTATTCTACATTAACATATGGAGCTTTATCTAAATATAAATTCATCACATACATTTCGTCACATGATTCCATCCTGTATTTTACACAAAATGACGTTTCAAATAATGGTCAGGAAAACCTGTGCTTGCAACTAGCACCTGCCATTTACTAGCTCTGTAACCTTCAGTCACTCAATTTCTTTAATTCCTTTCATCTATTACTTGTTATGAAAAAGACTGCAAAATGCTAAGTGATATATAATGAATTCATCCATTTGTAAGCCATGCAACAATTACAAATATTGAAAGAATATGGTCTATTTAGGAATCATAAAATTGAAGACTAATCTCTGCTGCTTACTTTGGGTAACATTGAGAAAGCTACTTTATGGCTCAGTTTTCAACTGGCATTTTTTACCCATCTAGATCAGGATTGTGGGTTGGAGAACACAGCAGGGAAACACAGATCACGGGTTGTTGATTTAGTCTATCAATGTTCCTCTTTCTATTATGTATTATAGTCATCATTGTTATATCAATACACAAATAACTAAATTTTCAGCATAAAATGATTGGTATCTATCACAAAAGGCAACTCAGAGAATCTGACTCATTTTCATTCCTTTAATAGGGCCTCCATTGTAATGTAATTCATAGGTACTACCGATTTAAATAAAAAATGAATATTCCACTGAATCATTCAGATGTTTGTCCTGAACATGAAAGCTTTGGAATAATTGACTGAATGTTTCACTTTGCATCCAGATGTTTGGCTTTGAGTTGGCATAACCACTGTCATAATTGCTTACAATCTCCGAAGATATCCATAGAATTAGCTAATTGTAGACCTTTAATGCTTTCAACATATTATTAGCATTATCAGTCACTTTTTCAATTACTTCTGCTGGATCTAAATTTATTAAACTCTTCAATTAAGCCCATTAAGATGCACAATAACCATGTATATTTCTAGCAAGTGTTTTGGTGGTCCCAAGTGATATTTAAAGAGCACTTTTCGTATCAGAAACGACTCTTCTTAAGGGATAAGTTTCTCCCAGTTAGCACTACTGTACTCTGAAAATTTCAGTAAACTTTACACATACAGGAACTAGTATGTCCTTTCCAAATAATATCCCATTCACCAAATTTTTCTCTTAAATTTATTTTTAATTTAGCCATTATCTGTATGAGTATTAATATAGTTCTCAATGGCAGGGTTATCTCCTCTTTAAAAAAATGACTGAATCATATCTGATGTTTGTGCTCTGAAGCTAATGGTCAATAACCTGATCTTAAGTCAGTTTCACTGTTCAAAGTAGAATCTTTTAATATTAAAATTAGTTTCTGATATAAGACCTATTAGATGTTGTCATAACTCAACTTCTGTATTTTAAAAAGAGGAGTTGGCAAACTATAGGATAAATCCTGGCACTGTCTGTTTTTGTACACTCCACGAGCTAAGAATGGCTTTTATATTTATAATTGTTTGAAAAAAAAATCAAAGGAGGAATAACATGTTGTGGCATGTGAAAATTACATAAAATTCAAACTTCAGTGATCAAAAAATTCTATTTGAACACCATCATGATCATTCATTGAAGTATTATCTGTGGCTGCTTTCACTGCTACAAGGGCAATACTGGGTGGGTAGTTGTGATAAAAGCTACATAGCTACAAAGCCAACAATACTTACTATCTGATACTTTAAAGAAGTTTGCCAACCACAGTGCATGGGTGAGGACTTGAAGCTTCAGTGTATTGCCTTAGTCACTTTAGTAGGGCCAGTATTCACTTTACGCAGGAAGTATTTAAAATACAATAACCCAACCTTCCAATTCAATGTTAAGGAACCTTTATGTCTAGTCTGACTTCTGACCATATGCTTCAGTTATTATATGCTACATAATGAGATCCCCCCCAAGCATCTGCCACCAGTTAGATTTCCCTATTGCTTTTACATGTGCTCCAACCACAGTGGATAGTCTAGCTTCTGGTCTCAGGAACTTGCTGTCTACTTCATGACATTCCAGCTAAAGGAGCATATTTTATTATTTTATAATAGGTGCTAGGATCTTTCTATGACAGCATTTTCCACAGTGTGTTCCATGGAACATTAGTTTCCTAAGATGCTCAGATGTGTTGCTAAATGGATTCATATTCAGAATAAGTTAGGAAATCTCTTGGCTAAACAAATTTAAACAGTTTCTCTTCTGAATGACTTCTTTGTCATCTTATTTAACATGCAAAATTCCTCAAACTTACTTGGCTGTCAAATATCTTTTTATGTGGAGCCCGTCATGGAGTTCACTGTTCTCTAAGGTGTTATAAATGTTCAGAAATGCAAAATTAATAATCAAGATAATGAGACTCGTATTAAAAATGAAGGTGCCTTTGTACTTTTAGTCAATCTATAACGTAGTTTCCACCTCTAAATTTCTCTAATGAATCCCTTGTTTATTTTTATTTAGTGACTAATGCATGAATAGCACTTACTCTGTGTCAGGTATTGTTCTACACACTTTACACATATTAATTAATTTAACTTGTATAACAACCTTATAACTTAAGATAATTATTATCCATACTTTAAGATGAGAAAACTGATGCAACAAAGAGATAAGGTGATTTTTTTCCAAGGTCATTCGTCAGAAGATGGTAGAGCTAGAGTTCAAATCAGACAGATGCTTTCAGAGTCCATGTTCTTAACCCATAAACTGTACTGGCTCTCCTAAGCCAAAGTCACATCCATATGATGCAAAATTTCTCCAAATACAAAAATATATTTATTTATGACATATCTTCTCTGACAAAGGAAACTTCTGATCAAAGTATAAGGTCTGCTTTGCATCTGATTTCCAATATGGATAAGGAGATTGTAAACTAAAATAATAATAGTAACAGCAACAACAATAACAAAAAAGGAAAAGGAGAGACACAACAAAGTTTTCATTATCCCTCTGTATTAGTTTGGGCTGCCATAACAAACTGGCACAGACAGGGTGGCTTAAACAAAAGTAATTTATTTCTCATAATTCTGGAGGCTGGGAAGTCCAAGATTAAGGTGCTGACAAGGTAGGTTTCATCCTGAAGCCTCTTCTCTTGGCTTGTAGGCATCCATCATCTCACTGTACCTACATGTTCTCTTCTTTTTGCACACATAGAGACATAGAGATGGAGAGAGTGAGATCTCTGTGTCTCTTCTTATAAGGACACCAGTTCTACTGGATCAAGGCCCCATTATTATGAATTCATTTAGCCTTAATTACTTCCTTATAGGTCTATCTCCAAATGCCCTTACATTGGGGGGTAGACCTTCAACATATGAATTTGGGGAGAATTCATTTCAGTCCATAGCACTCCTCTATGGGCATCTTCACAGACACCTTTACGGTTAGATTGGAATCAGTTGACTGGTTCTTTCCAATAAACTGAAAGCAAAAGTGATGTGTGTTATTAGGAACCATTGTTTCTCTCTCTTCTTTCTCCTTTCCTGATGTGGTAACCTCAGAGGACACATAGTTCAAATGATGTAGTTCCAAGTTGCAGGAGAGAAGTGGGTATATGTCACATCCAGTAGAGCAGACTGTAAGAGAAAAATGTAAATGTTGATATTCCCAAATTTGTTTCACTATAAAATCTCCTAGAAACCATAATTTTTAAAAATCTTTTTGAATCTACATAAAACTTAACTCAGTTTTCTCAGTTTGTAAATAAAAAACATTCTACATGGGAGAAAGTATTTAAGAAAGCAGCAAGAAGGAACACTAACTAGATATAGTAGACTGGTTATAATCCCATATTTCCAGGACTTAACTCTGACCTTTAACAAATCACTTAACTCCCCTGGACCTTGGTGTCCTCTTATAAAAATACTGACCAGATTGACTGGATATCTCCAAGACTATTTCAAATCTATTACTATAACATAATGTGAAATTAGAGAAAACATGTGTTCAGCAGGACATGGTAAGATATTAAAAATACTCTAAGAATATTGTTTTAATCTGTTTTTATATTATTTTATTCTCAAGATATAACTTACAAGTACCATGAGTATTAAACTCATTAATAAGAGCAAAGAATTTAAATTTTCTCACTAAAATTTGTAACTTTAAATTTATTTTCATAGGGTGTTTAAAACCCTTTAACAATAAAAATGTCAAAATATGTGAAATAGTGCAAGGTCATTTTATAGTCTGTATTAGTTCAGGCGCTCATAACAGAATACCAAAGACTGGGTGGCTTAAACGACGAATTTATTTTTTTCACAGTTCTGGAGAATAGAAGTCCAAGATCAATGGGCTGACAGGGTTTGTTTCTGGTGAGACCTCTCTTCCTGGTTTGCAGATTGACTACCTTCCTGCTGTGTCCTCACATGCACTTTTCTCTTCTTATGTGAACACCTGTCCTACTGGATTAGGGCCCCACTCTTATGACTTCATTTAACTTTGATGCCTTTCTTTGAGGACCTATCTCCAAATATAGTCACAATAGGAGTTAAGGCTTCAACATATGAATTTTTGGTAGAAACAATTCAGTTTATAACATTGTCACATATAACCTTTTTCTTTTCAGTACACTTCAGTGTTATAAATTTAATGAAGTATGCTGAATTCATTAATCACAGATATCAACATCTGATATTTGGTATAGGAATGCAAGACAAGTTTTGAAATTCAGTGTCATATACTTTACCTTAAATTATTTTCAGATAAATTATTATCAGATAAATTAGTTATGCCATTTTGATGATATAATTTTTTTCCCTTAAACATCTCTCTAAGCCTCAGTTTTTCACTTACAAAATGGGAATAGAATGCCTCTATCATAGAGTATGTCTCATAAGACTTTAATTAGTGGTAGTTCTTAACAAGTAATGAACATGCTAAGTACAGGAAAATTACCTTTATTCTGCAGATTAAATTACATGTTAGTTTGAATTTAAACCATCTTGGTAGACCAAGATGCATTTCTCAATCAACTAAATAGTAGGATAAAAGCTTAAACTTCTGAAAAAAATGTATCAAGTTTTTCAAGTTTAAGAGAAACATGGTTGGAAGATGCATTATTCTATGTTTGCACTATAAAATTTGAAACTGTAAATTTAAAGATGACCAGAAAATAAATTAAAATTCACATTTTTCTGCATACTCTGTGGAAGACTTGCATATGTGGTCGTCATCAGTGAAGCCCAGTAACACCCTTTGAAGGCATCAGTGGAAGCCAGAATTCATGGCAGGCATTATGGAGAGAGCAGTGTCAGTAGTGATGTAACCATCATGAAATACATGAAATTAGGATACTTCAGAGGCAAGAAGATCTATATTGTTTCATTACAAACAGGTTCCAAAGAGCATGCCACTGTGAATAATAACAACATTACTACCATATTTTTTTTATGATGGGAGATGTAAAATTATCCAGGAACAGCCTATTTGACAATAAATGATACAAAGCCCCCTCCACCAAAAAAACTTTTGCCAAGTAATCCATATTTCTAAGGGTGGCCCTAGTGGTGGGCTTCCCACAGGACTTGGGAAGGAAACTGGAATTATTCAGTATTAAGAGAAAGAGTAATCCCAATAGTTTAGAATCCTTGGCTATTTCTGGTTTACACTAAGAGCCTATACTCACCCTGTTAACCTAAGCTTCTCAGCATGGACTTTTATTCTTTGCCTACAGTTAATATCTGACAAGTATGCATTCTACCTCAAAAAGCAAGTAAGTAGAAAAGAGTTCTCAGAACTCAGGTATTTTGATTCCTACTTTTGTGTTCTTTACATTAAAATAAGTGACATTTTATTGGGAAGTTTAGCTTTGTTAACAGCAACAAATAGTCTTACAAGTTCTATTTATTTTTCTCTATCCTGAGCATAGATCATGTGGCCATAGGGTTATCTGGCTTGTGCAATTCAAAAAAATAGAGAGATACTTTAAAATGGGTAATTAAGACAAACTCCTCACCCAGGTCTCACATGCACTGTGCTTTCCAGGCTGTCTATAGGATTATTAGCTGCTCGATTTTGACAGGCCTCAGTGAGATTCATAGATCCTTTACTAGGACCGTCTTTACAATTTAATAGTAGCTCTTCCTACATCAGCCTTGTATTAAATAAGGACACAGAAAGATTGGATATCAGCTTTACTGGCTTCACAATAATCACTGAAGTACCAGACCCAGAAGCATACTTCTAGATATATGGGATTTTTGAATGCTAATCCCAGATTCTCTATTTTTATAAGACAATCCTTACTTTTCAGAAGAAAATATTAGGGGATTTTAAGAAATGCATATAAAGTGCATAATGAATATGCTGTATGCTATGTGTGGTCCCCAGATATTTACTTTTTACAAACAAATGTAAAATCAGGGGATGCCCTAAATGTACATGTAAATGTAAAGCTACCGTGCTGGACACCCTATGCCAAACAACTAGCAAGACAGGAACACAACCCCATCCATTAGCAGAGAAGCTACCTAAAATCATAATACGGTCACAGACACCCCAAAACACACCACCAGAAGTGGACCTGCCCACCAGAAAGACAAGATCCAGCCTCATCCACCAGAACACAGGCACTAGTCCCCTCCACCAGGATGCCTACACAACACACTGAAACAACCTTAGCCACTGCAGGCAGACACCAAAAACAATGGTAACTACGAACCTGCAGCCTGCGAAAAAGAGACACCAAACACAGAAAGTTAAGCAAAATGAGAAGACAGAGAAACACACAGCAGATGAAGAAGCAAGGTAAAAACCCACCAGACCTAACAAATGAAGAGGAAATAGGCAGTCTACCTGAAAAAGAATTCAGAATAATGATAGTAAAGATGATCCAAAATGTTGGAAATAGAATGGAAAAAATACAAGAAACATTTAACAAGGACCTACAGGAACTAAAAACCAAACAAACAATGGTGAACAACACAACAAATGAAATTAAAAATTCTCTAGAAGGGATCAATAGGAGAATAACTGGGGCAGAAGAACGGATAAGTGACCTGGAAGATAAAATAGTGGAAATAACTACTGCAGAGCAGAATAAAGTAAAAAGAATGAAAAAAAATTGAGGACAGTCTCAGAGACCTCTGGGACAACATTAAACGCAGCAACATTTGAATTATAGGGGTCCCAGAAGAAGAGAAAAAGAAAGGGACTGAGAAAATATTTAAAGAGATTATAGTTGAAAACTTCCCTAATATGGGAAAGGAAATAGTTAATCAATTCCAGGAAACACAGAGAGTCCCATACAGGATAAATCCAAGGAGAAACATGCCAGGACACATATTACTCAAACTATCAAAAATTAAATACAAATAAAAAATATTAAAAAGAGCAAGGGAAAAACAACAAATAACATACAAGGGAATCCCCTAAGGTTAACAGCTGATCTTTCAGGGAAACTTTGAAAGCCAGAAGGGAGTGGGAGGACGTATTTAAAGTGATGAAAGGGAAAAACCTACAACTAAGATTACTATACCCAGCAAGGATCTCATTCAGGTTTGGTGGAGAAATTTAAAACTTTACAGACAAGCAAAAGCTAAGAGAATTCAGCACCACCATACCAGCTTTACAACAAATGCTAAAGGAACTTCTCTAGGCAGGAAACACAAGAGAAGGAAAAGACCTACAATAACAAACCCAAAACAATTAAGAAAATGGTAATAGCAACATACATATCGATAATTACCTTAAATGTAAATGGATTAAATGCTCCAACCAAAAGACATAGACTGGCTGAATGGACACATAAACAATATCTGTATATATGCTGTCTACAAGAGACCCACTTCAGACCTAGGGACACATACAGACAAAAGTGAGGGAATAGAAAAAGATATTGCATGCAAATGGAAATCAAAAGAAAGCTGGAGTAGCAATTCTCATATCAGACAAAACAGACTTTAAAACAAAGACTATTACAAGAGACAAAGAAGGACACTACATAATGATCAATCCAAGAAGAAGATATAACAATTGTAAATATTTATGCACCCAACATAGGAGCACCTCAATACATAAGGCAAATGCTAACAGCCATAAAAGGGGAAATAGACAGTAACACAATCATAGTAGGGGACTTTAACACCCCACTTTCACCAATGAACAGATCATCCAAAATGAAAATAAATAAGGAAACACAAGCTTTAAATGATACATTAAACAAGATGGACCTAACTGATATTTATAGGACATTCTATCCAAAAAAACGAAAATGCACATTCTTCTCAAGTGCTCATGGAACATTCTCCAGATTAGATCATATCTTGGGTCACAAGTCAACCTCAGTAAATTTATGAAAATTGAAATCCTATCAAGTATCTTTTCTGACCACAACGTTATGAGAGTAAATATCAATTACAGGAAAAAATCTGTAAAAAATACAAACACAGGGACGCTAAACAATACACTACTTAATAACCAAGACATCACGAAGAAATCAAAGAGGAAATCGAGAAATACCTAGAAACAAATGACAATGAAAACACGACAACCCAAAACCTATGAGATGGAGCAAAAGCAGTTCTAAGAGGGAAGTTTATAGCAAAACAATCCTACCTTAAGAAACAAGAAACATCTCAAATAAACAACCTAACCTTACACCTAAAGTAATTAGAGAAAGAAGAACAAAAAAGCCCCAAAGTTAGCAGAAGGAGAGAAATCATAAATATCAGATCAGAAAGAAATGAAGGAAACCATAGCAAAGATCAATAAAATGAAAAGCTGGTTCTTTGAGAAGACAAACAAAATTGATAAACCATTAGCCAGACTCATCAAGAAAAAACGGGAGAAGACTCAAATCAATAGAATTATAAATGAAAAAGGAGAAGTAACCACTGACACAGCAGAAATACAAAGGATCATGAGAGATTACTACAAGCAACTCTATGCTAATAAAATGGACAACCTGGAAGAAATGGACAAATTCATAGAAATGCACAACCTTCCAAGACTGAACCAGAAAGAAATAGTAAATATGAACAGACCAATCACAGGCACTGAAATTGAAATTGTAATTAAAAATCTTCAAACAAACAAAAGCCCAGGACCAGATGGCTTCACAGCCCAGGACCAGATGGCTTCACATTGATGGAATTCTATCAAACATTTAGAGAACAGCTAACACCTATCCTTCTCACACTCTTCCAAAATATAGCAGAGGGTGGAACACTCCCAAACTCATTCTACGAGGCCACCAACACCCTGCTACCAAAACCAGTGAAAGATGTCACAAGGAAAGAAAACTATAGGCCAGTATCACTGATGAACATAGATGCAAAAATCCTTAACAAAATACTGGCAAACAGAATCCAACAGCACACTAAAAGGATCATACACCATGATCAAGTGCCGTCTATCCCAGGAATGCAAGGATTCTTCAATATATGCAAATCAGTCAATGTGATACACCATATTAACAAACTGAAGGAGAAACACCATATGATCATCTCAATAGATGCTGAGAAAGCTTTTGAGAAAATTCAACACCCATTTATGATAAAAACCCTCCAGAAAGTAGGCATAGAGGGAACTTACCTTAACATAATAAAGGCCATATAGGACAAACCCACAGCCAACATCATCCTCAATGGTGAAAAACTGAAACCATTTCCACCAAGATCAGGAACAAGACAAGGTTGCCCACTCTCACCACTATGATTCAACATAGTTTTGGAAGTTTTAGCTACAGCAATCAGAGAAGAAAAAGAAATAAAATGAATCCAAATCATAAAAGAAGAAGTAAAGCTGTCACTCTTTGCAGATGACATGGTACTATACAGAGAGAATCCTAAAGATGCTACCAGAAAACTACTAGAGCTAATCAATGAATTTGGTAAAGTAGCAGGATACAAAATTAATGCACAGACATCTCTTGCATTCCTGTACACTAATGATGAAAAATCTGAAAGTGGATTTAAGAAAACACTCCCATATACCATTGCAACAAAAAGAATAAAATACCTAGGAATAAACCTACCTATAGAGACAAAAGACCTGTATGCAAAAAATTATAAGATGTTAATTAAAGAAATTAATGATGATAAAATAGATGGAGAAATATACCATGTTCTTGGATTGGAAGAATCAACATTGTGAAAATGAGTATACTACCCAAAGCAATCTACAGATTCAATGCAATCCCTCTCAAACTACCACTGGCATTTTTCACAGAACTAGAACAAAAAATTTCACAATTTGTATGGAAACACAAAAGACCCTGAATAGCCAAAGCAACCTTGAGAAAGAAAAAGGGAGCTGGAGGAATCAGGCTCCATGACCTCAGGCTGTACTACAAAGCTACAGTAATCAAGACAGTATGGTACTGGCACAAAAACAGAAATATCGATCAATGGAACAGGGTAGGAAGCCCAGAGATAAACCCACGCACATATGGTCACCTTATCTTTGGTAAAGGAGGCAAGAATATACAATGGAGAAAAGACAGCCTCTTCAATAAGTGTTGCTGGGAAAACTGGACAGCTACTTGTAAAAGAATGAAATTAGAACATTCCTTAACACCATACACAAAGATAAACTGAAAATGGATTACAGATCTAAATGCAAGGCCAGACGCCATCAAACTCTTAGAGGAAAACATAGGCAGAACACTCTATGACATAAATCACAGCAAGATTCTTTTTGACCCACCTCCTAGAGAAATGGAAAGAAAAACAAAAATAAACAAATGGGACCTAATGAAACTTCAAAGCTTTTGCACAGCAAAGGAAACCATAAACAAGATGCAAAGACATCCCTCAGAATAGGAGAAAAGATTTGCAAATGAAGCAAGTGACAAAGGATTAATCTCCAAAATTTACAAGCAGCTCATGCAGCTCAATATGAAAAAAACCAACAACCCAATCCAAAAATGGACAGAAGACCTAAATAGATATTTCTCCAAAGAAGATAAACAGATTGCCAACAAATGCATGAAACAATGCTCAACATCATTAATCGTTAGAGAAATGCAAATCAAAACTGCAATGAGACGTCATCTCACACCGGTCGGAATGGCCATCATCAAAAAATCTAGAAACAATAAATGCTGGAGAGGGTGTGGAGAAAAGGGAACCCTCTTGCACTGTTGGTGGTAATGTAAATTGATAAAGCCACAATGGAGAACAGTATGGAGGTTCCTTAAAAAACTAAAAATAGAACTACCATATGACCCAGCAATCCCACTACTGGGCATATACCCTGAGAAAACCATAATTCAAAAAGAGTCATATACCACAATGTTCATTGCAGCTCTATTTACAATAGCCAAGACATGGAAGCAACCTAAGTGTCCATCGACTGATGAATGGATAAAGAAGATGTGGCACATATATACAATGGAATATTACTCAGCCATAAAAAGAAATGGAATTGAGTTATTTGTAGTGAGGTGGATAGATCTAGAGTCTGTCATACATAGTGAAGTAAGTCAGAAAGAGAAAAACAAATACCGTATGCTAAGACATATATATGGAATTTAAAAAAAAAAGAAAAAAGAAAAACGGTCATGAAGAACCTAGGGTTAGGATGGGAATAAAGACGCAGACTTACTAGAGAATGGACTTGAGGACACGGGGAGGGGGAAGGATAAGCTGGGACAAAGTGAGAGAGTGTCATGGACATATATACACTACCAAATGTAAAATAGATAGCTAGTGGGAAGCAGCCGCATAGCACAGGTAGATCAGCTCGGTGCTTTGTGACTACCTAGAGGGGTGGGATACGGAGGGTGGGAGTGAGGGAGATGCAAGAGCGAAGAGATATGGGGATATATGTATATGTATAACTGATTCACTTTGTTATAAAGCAGAAACTAACACACCATTGTAAAGCAATTATACTCCAATAAAGATGTTAAAAAAAAATAATAAATATGTGATTCAGGAAAATAAGAGTGAACATTGAGAGGATATGAATAAATAGGTATCTGGAGTAATTTAGTTTTCCTGTGACAAATGAAAAAGTAAATGACTATTCTACATGCATAAAATAATTCAAACTACATATAATTCAGAAACGCTTAACTTATTTTAGTTGTCTTAAGCTTTTGCTCTGAAATTTACAAACTTGCTAAATATGTAACCAAACATCACGTTATTTTGTATTTCTAACAACACAATCTGGAGTTTGCTATAAAATATTTTAAACCTATCTAAAATTATGTTTAAGTATAAAGCATTTACTTAGTCATGGTGGTCGACCTCCCAGCATCCACGTAATCTCAGATGGCTCTTTGTAGCCCGTCAAATGAAACTCTCTTTTTTTCTCCTCAGTGACTACGGTAGGAATGGACATGTGTTCTAATTCTGTCCAAGGAATCATAAATTAAGGTGTGTTGGATGTCCCCAGAAAGATTTTCTCATTCCTAATAGAAAAACACAGGAAAGGATGGCTTCTTGATCATTAGGATATCAGTTGCTTATATCTGGCTGTTACCCCCCAAATAATGGCAGACATTGTGCAATCATAAGGGAAAATAGCCTTAGAAATAAAGAAGCTGATGATGAGAAAGTTATAAGATGGAAAGAATTTAGGTTTTTGATGACATTATTGAATTGCTGATCAAATTATCTGGGGGTCTATGCTAAATTTGGGAACTTCAGGTGAGAATAAATTTTTTGGTGTTTTAGCTGTTTTGAATTAGGATTTTCTGATTATACCTATTTAAAGCATGATGATACATAAAACCAAATTGTAAATGTAAAAGTCTGCCGACTAATTCCTTACGTATAAAAACAATTAGGAAAATACCTAAATTTAAAAATATATATTTATATAATTTATAAATAATTATATACATATAAAACCATATATATGACCATTGTTTTGATTTAATCTAATTATTTGGTATATTCTTTTATTTTTGGAAGGTATTTCTCAAAGTCAAAGAATAGCAAAGATGATCCTACCTAATATTGCCTCTTCTCCTTGGATGTCCCCTGCCTCCTGATCTATCAAGCTTTTTTTTTCTTTTGGAGGGGCGAAGGTTGCTTACTTGTTTGTTAATCCTTTTATTGACTGTATTGTCTGTATTGTCTGTATCCACACTCGAGCCTATTTCCCATCCATTTCAGTAGGTCTCTGCTTGTCTACCACAGTGCTGTCCTTGCAGATCAATAGCTTTGTATAAGAGACAAAAGCTTTCCTTTAATCCAGATAGATTATCTCTAGTATATTGTCCTTCTTACTATTTATTTATTGTGGGAAAAAATCATAATAAATTTATCCAACTGAGTTTTACTTGATTATATTTTAGTAGTCAAATAAGACTACTCATCACGAGAGAACATTCTTCTTTAATTTAATCAATTTTAGGGAAAAGATGATCTGTCTGTATATGGGAATAGGGATATCTATTACAAGGGCTCATCTTCTCAAGAGGTCTCAGGATGATTCTGTGAAGCTGAGCACATTATTCCATTTATTTACCTTTTCAATTTCCTCGTGGTACATAATAAAGATAGTGTTGTTTGGGGAGATGTAAAACATGAGAAAGTACTCTAAAAGTTTTTTTGTTGTTCTCAGTTAATGGCCCTATTAACTTTAGTTACACCTGTTTTCTTATCCAAGCAATTGGGAAATGGGGACTATTAGAGTCTTTGTTAGTCTCACGTTATATTTTTATAACACTTTATTTTAATCTATTGCCTTTAATCTATTGTAGTTAAAAAATAAAGTAGTCTTTTTCTTCATGTAAAACAGTCTGTACTTCTGGCATTTTTGTTTATATCAGGATTAGATTTGATGACAGCTTAAGAGTAGAAATGAACTAAGAAACTGAATTCCCTTATATTGTTAAACCAAAATCAATGATAAAATAAAACAACAAAATAAATACCTATCTAAACTGTACAAGAATCTGGAAATAATGTATTGTTTATGCAATAAATGGAACAAAATTTAATCTCTAAGTGAAAAGAAATAATTTACAGACTTAGTCACAACTTGTGTGGCCCCACCCTGTGAATATAATTGGGTATTTTTTTGATAGTCACTAATATGTAGAAATTAGTTTTAGTACAGGTCGGAAATCCTTTCAAAACATATAAAATAAGATGGACTTCAGAATTCCATTTTTTAACAAAGATAAGATGGTGTACATGTTTATTATGTAACACTCTCATCAGAATCTGCATCAGCAACCCATAATCATTTATACTGATGCAGTGGAAGATACGAATATTCACAATATGTGGGACTATAAATAGCTTATTTTCACTTCAGATCAGCATTTGGCATCAAAATATTATTGTAAACATAGGAAAAAAATCTTTACATATTCAGAGAGATTTTGATAATGTATGGGATGGTGGATAATTGATTGAAAATATGTGTATACTTTGGTGTATATCTCATAATAAATAAGGTAATAAATATTTGCTAAATAGATCTGGGATGGGAACTGATTAAGAACATATTTAGTATTATAATGAGGAAAACACAGGACTGGAAGTTGTAAGATTGTTCTTCTAGTCTTATGTCTGTTGCTAAAATTCTCTGGATATTGGCAGGTCATATTTATTGGGTGTTTGAATTAATATAATTTTGACAATGAGATGGGAAATACCAGAATTCGGCATACTTCTGTTCTAGATATCATGCACATGAATATTATAGAAGCTGGTAATTCTGAAAATGCATTGTGTTTCTACCAGAAGACAAACTTCAGAAGATAATCTTAACTCTTTGAAAACAATTACATTGACGAACAAATTTTTAATAAAACCTAAGGGAAAATAAAATGGACAATTTGCAAGAAATTATTTTCCTATTTTTCTAATCTCACCACATTTAAATAGAATCTATGTGAGTACTGCATTTCCTTCAGGAGTTTTATATTGGCCTTTACATTTATTTAGTCCTTCCATTTAAAAAAATGTTTCAAGCTAGGGAGTTTATTTCTTTGCTCAGAAAATATAAAAACTATTATATGGATAGTATAGTCATCTTGGTTAATATTGAAGAATGAGAAATAGAGACATTTAAAAAATCATTTCTTCAGAATAAAAGTAATTAAAACCAAAGTCAAAAACTTTGAAGAGAACCTAGAATAAGAAAATTTGGTTTGTTTTGCTTTTATCTACTCTCATGTTTTAGATTGATAACCTCATTTCAAAGTGTATATCTTCTTGCCATGATCCTTGACAACTTACACTTACTCTCAAAGGATTTTGGAATATGTCTTTTCTTTTACTTTGGTAAAATATTCATAACAAAGTTTATCATTTTAACTATTTGGGAAGTATTTATATCTGTGTCCTTAAGCACATTCAACATTGTTGTACATCTATTACACCCATTTTCAGATTTCTTTATCTACTCAAACTGAAACTCTGTATCCATTAAACTAAAAATCCCTCTCTTCCTAGCCCCTGGCAACTACCGTTCCACATTTTGCCTCTATGAATTTGACTACTTTAGGTACTTCATGGAGTACCTAAATATGCAATTTTTGTCCTATTATGCCTACCTTATTTCACTTAATGTCTTAAGATTTATATTGTAGCATGTGTCAGACTTTTATTACTTTTTAAGACAAACTAATACTCCATTGTATGGAAGATGCTTTTTATGTAAATAACCTGTCTCTATGTTTTCATTTTGCACTTATGGTACTACAGTAGCCTTTTGTGAGGCTGTGTTGTTAAAGCATGAGTGATGTGCTCTCAAGGTCATGAAAATCAGTGACAGCATTCACTATTCATCAGGTGAGATATATCCATCCTAGTGAGATTAGAAAATGTGGTGAGATTAAAAAATAGGAAAACAATTTCTCACAAATTTTCCACTTTATTTTCCCTTAGATTTTATTAAAAATGTGTTAATCACTGTAATGATTTTCAAAGAGTGAAGATTATTAACCAAAATATTTTGGAGATGTTATTTGACTTTTTTTGGTATAAGTTTATTAAAATCTCCTGCTCATTTTATTATCAGCCATCAAAAGCTGTGGTGTTTTGTTTTAATAGGCATTTTCTTGTTCATATGTGTATCTCTCTACTCAGTTGACACCCAAGATGAAAGTCACTAAGTAATGCCAAAATTTTGTCTGCATATTAAGTTTTATATCTTTATATTAACTTAGTGGATCCCTACTATTTTTCAGCCAAGTAAATAAGTTTCATATTCCTCAAAGTTATATTTTAAGTTTGCATTGTTGTGTGACTACAGAGGCAAAAGAATGTCAATATCAAGTACATTGTGTTGACAGCTTTTGATCAAACTAAGCTTTTTGTAGGACCTACATTTTCAAATCTTCCTATATCTGCTACATAATTATGTTCACAAGACATTTGATCATATAGACATTTTATTTACATACATAAATCAATAGTGAAAATACTTAGAGGACCACGTTTAAATTCCACAGTGAGTACAAACATAAAGGGTTAAAAACTGGTATGAGCTTCAATTTGAAGTAATTAACTTAGTAATTGTCAGGGTCGAATAAGTAGAGCATGAGAAAGAATATTCATTATGTGCATAAAGGAAGGCTCTGGATTCCCAATTAACATTATAACAGCATCAGCGTAAAATGAGCATTAATATTCCAGAGGATAATTGGCAACCTTTGTGGTATTATTTTTTTTGTTTTTTTGCTTTTTGCCCACTTTAGCTATTCTCAAGAAGGTGCCATTATTCCTGGCTGACTGAGAGGGATCGGAGTTTATGCTATGTTCTACTCCTATTCCTACTGATAGTTACAGGCTTTTGTTACATACTTAATATAAACCATGCTGAAAACCTTCTATGGATTATCTTGTTTAATCTTTAGTATAGCCCTATGAAATAGTGTTTTTATATTCATTTTGCAAACAGGATATTATATGGCTTTTGTAAGGTCATTGGACAAGTGGCTGTGTTTCCATATTTTATTTCTATGTTTATACTTTTCTGTAACTCATATTTTGAATAACATTTTACCGTTTACCAAACACTTTTGTGTTCATTGTCTCAACATCAACAAAACAACCCTAAGTAATAGTTATTATCTGGATTTCACATGAGGGAACAAAGACTCAGAAAAATTAAGTTGCCACAATGACAAAATTTGGAAGTAATTCACTTCCCAAATAAACACACCTCTCTTTCTATTATTTAATGCCTCAAATATTAGCTGTTTTTATTTAAAGAGACACAAAGTAAAGCAAATTTTATATAGCTTAGTGGTTGGTGGTAGCCCCCACATGATTTTCTAACTTTGAACTGATTTTACGTAGATAAAATTGAGGTTCAAAATAAAAGTCTATATTCCAGTTTATTTACAAAAATTAAGAAATCTAACCACATAACAGCAACCAGATGAGACTGAACAGGGCTGCCTCCTCAGAAGGGGCATGAGCTGTTGAGTTCACAGTCCCCCACACTTCATTTGTTTTACACTAGGCTACTGCACTTATTAACTTGCCTGCATCTGAGTTTATTTGAACCTTATATAGTTGAATCTTGTGTTAGAAGAAACTCTCTCTGCACTGGATTGCACACTATTTTTTAATCTGGAACATGAATCTCTGTACCCTTCCATTTATGAAAGTCCTACTAAACTTTTAAGACACAAGTCAATCCCTTCTCCATGAAGATATCTTCCCAGATAGCCGGCTCTCTCCAAATCTCCTATCAAAGCAAAAATTACACTGGACAGTGTTAAACAGGGAAGGGAGACTTTGTTCAAGGCAACTGCAATGGGATAAATAGACCAAAACACGGTCTGAGCTCAACTCCACTAGACAAACAACAGAGGTTAAGCTAGTGTAAAAGTACTAGAGAATGATAAGAGTTAGAAAGATCAGTGGGACCTGTGGATCTCATTGAGTTAGTTCTGGTTTGCAGATGCTTTTCTCTGTGATTAGGCTATCTGTGTTTGTTCACAGCGCTGGCCCATTGAAGGCCCTTACCCTTTCACAGAGACTGGGAGATAAGGGCTCTATTTTCCTTGATGATTATAGTTCAAAGGGATAGTTCCTACATCCTAGAGAAAGATATTTTTGGCTTGTAGATCAGGCAAGAGGCTTTTAAAGGGGTTTATATCTAAAGGGGTAGAGAAAGAATTTACAGTTATACATTTTCTAAATTAAGTACTCTAAGAAAAGGGGAATCAGGTGCCTAGAGTTAGGGAGAAGCCTGTCTGAAGATTAGTGAAGCCAAAGAGAACATTAAGGCCGTCTTGGTCACCCCATATAATTACTTATGACAGAGACGGACAGTTATTGGCCAATGTCTGTTGCTCCCTTTTTCCTTTAGTAATTAGAATTCAAAGTTTGACTCTGGGCACAGGACTGAGCTGGCAAACACAACATATCCCAGCCCTATTGCCAGTAAGTAATCTGTTTGACTTAATTTTGGACAGGAGGAGTGAGTGGACATGAAGTATGCTACCTCTAGAAAGGAAAGAGGCTTGCCCTCTCCGTTGCCTTCTCCAAGCCCTGCTGGATGGAATGTGGACAGGAGAGTAGGAGCTGAAACAGACATTTTAGATTATGACATGGAAGCTATATGTTGTCGATGGCAACCACATGGCAACATGTAAAATGATAGAGAGATATTGAGTCCTGTTAAAAGATAACACTTTTAAAGGTAAAATCACGACTCTCCTACAGATGTAAAAATTAACATGTATTTAAGATTTTATTTAAATCATTAATGAGGAAAATGGTAAGGCATTAACAATCAGTTCAAAGGAGAATCTGAAGAACAGGACATCTGAATATTATAGTGAATAATACAGTGAATGTGAAAATAGGGGCAAAAGTAGGAAAGTATAGTTTGTCTCTTGACACTGAATTAATTTATCAATACATAGAGATGAATCATTTTGCACTGCTATCAGTTATCTACAATTAACAGAGTTGCAAAATATCTCGCACAGAATCAGTATCAGATCACCCTGAAGGGTACACTACAGATAATGCGTAGTTTTCTGTTGAGCACTCCCCTCCACCCCTGCTATTTTTCCTTAATTTTGCGCAGCTACCACATCATTATTGGGATGCTTACACTCAGACTGTCATCTGAGAGAAATGTAAACTTATTTTTAAGCAGCCATATTTTTGTTTTGTTTATTACATCTTCATCCTTTGATACAGTGGCCAAACCTTAAGTTAAATACTATTCACTGGTTATTAAATAAACACTGTCTTGAGATATCTCATTATAGTCTTTTAAAAAATCATATGAATGCAGGTAAAATGTCTTATACCTTCTTGACTCCCTCTCACTCCAATTACTCTGACTCATCCATAGAGATATTCTGCAAATATTAATAGATTTATTATTTAGAACCTAATTTGATGTTATTCTAGAAAAAAATGTAAGCACAGAGATTGAGATATTTAATTCCACCTTCTGTGAAACAAGCTTATAAAGGGAATCTAGGCTCTTCAATTATTTAAAATTGGAAGACGTCAGCATAACTGCTCCCCATCCAATGCTAATATTAATTGCGCTTGTGCTTTGAGCCTTGGAAATTTTCCATGAAAGAGGAAGATTTTAGATTATCTCTTTATGGCAAAGCGTTTGGGGATAGAATTGGAAGATGGTCTCAGCAATGCATTATCACTTCTAACTCTAAGTCTTGAATTACATAGTAAAATGAAGTGCTAATATTTTTCAGAAACCTAATATAGGTAAGTTATGATATTTATTTATTGTAATTGAGTACAATGTACATGTAGGTAATTAAACTGTATTTAACCCAAAAATATTATTTTTACCACTAAATTCAACCTACTATTTCACCAGAACTTCTACTTGAGAAGCTAGTAGGAAGTCTAATTAATTCATTTGTATTTTCCCACCTTCAACCCACATCAACTAATCCTATGATTAGAGTGAATGCACAAAAAGATCTTTAATCCAAGTCATATTGTTCATTATCCAGAAGTAACTTAGCAATTATCTAACATGTAAAAATGATAATACTACTAACAATAATA
Source organism: Balaenoptera ricei (assembly GCF_028023285.1). Lineage (NCBI taxonomy): Eukaryota > Metazoa > Chordata > Mammalia > Artiodactyla > Balaenopteridae > Balaenoptera > Balaenoptera ricei. Next base: position 57,758,019 of record NC_082643.1, read on the forward strand.
GCACTATTAATAGCTAACTTAATCCTTATCAGGTACTTTGCAAAGAATTCATGTAGTATATGTCTTACCGTAAATGTTCATTTATTTACTTGTTCAAAAATAGTTCTTAATTATCTGTATGTCCAGGCATTATTTGGTCATTAGTAGCACAGAAATGAACCAGTCTGTCCCCCATGTTCAGAAGAACTCTCTCTTTGTTTTAATATGCTGCTTTTGCCATCTTGAAATTTTTAATTTTATCATTAAACTTCTGTTTTGTATGTGAAGGGTGATGTGAGAATGCAGTAAGATCATGGTCAGAAGAGGTACATACAGTATGCATGTTTCCTTTCTGCACAATTCACACATAGCACTCATAAAGCCCCGTGACCACAGAATTCTGGCGGACCATTGGTCCATGAGGGTTCAGTGAGACTCAAGGCAAGTAACAAAGCAGGTAACTTTTGGAGGCCACCAACCACTTATGCAGAAAATAAAGACAGAGAAGGAAGGGGGAAGATACTGTTACCCATAGTTCCTTTTCCTTCAGTGCTTCCTTACTCTTCAGTCAGCCAAAGGTGGAGAGTATTGGTAGAATGTGCATATATCAAAAAGTCAAATAAAAACAGTAGGATTGTGTGGTGTTTCCGCTGTTCTGGGTAGAACAATATGTATGAATTATTTAATTTCTTTATTTTTTTTTACATAAATTAAATGCTCCCACATTTTCATTTAAACTGTCATTGCATAATAAGATGAACTGTAAAATCCATGCTAATACATTAAAAGTCTTTAGTTAAATAGAATTATATCTAATAGCAAATAAAAACAACATAAGTGGAAAGAGAGAGATCACAGACAAAAGAAGAAAACTGTATGTTTTAATACTTGTTTTTGAGCAAGAATCCTCACATTTTCATTTTTCACTGAGCCCCATAAATTTTCTAACTTGCCTCATTTGGAGCTTATATTCTCATGAGGAAACAAGATAGTAAACAAACTCTTAGAATGACAGATATGGAAGTGTTATAACATAGGAAGGAAGGGAACAGACAGTGGTGAGGGGAAAGGGGTATTTCAGATAGGATTTCAGGGAAGGAGTTCCACCATTTTGAGAAAGTAACATTATAACGGAGACCTGAGTGATGAGAAGCTAAGCATGATAATACTTGTGGAATACTTCGGAAGGGGGGAACAGCATAAGGAATAGCCTAGACATGGGAAATGGCTTCATGACTTCCCAAAGTGAGAAAAAAAAAGGCCATTGTGGCCTGAGCAGAGTAAGCAGAAGACTAGTAGGAGAGGAGAGATGAGGACAAAGGGCCACTTCAAGGGGCAGCCACGCCCAAAAATGGGTTTCAGATTTTTCACTAAGTGGAATGGGAGCACCCAGGTTTTTGAGTAGGGAAGTGATGTAACAGGTTAAAAATAGTTTACTATCCCTCTTTTAGTCATGTTGAAATGGAGATATGGAGGTTTAGGGAGTTTTAATCTCTTGTCTAAGGTTACACAGCTAATAAGCAGGAGACCCAGGACTAAAAACTAATTAATCTGACTCTAGGGTCCATGTATTTATCCACTGTGCTATACTCTGAAAATAGACACTGCCTGCTGTGAAAGACAGTATGAGCTGAACAATTACGCAGATTTCATTCCGGCTGCCGCAGTAGGGAGAACATTCATTACTGAGGAAGCCTCAGAGTAAAGGAAGAAGGCTGGTGTCTTACAGAGGCAGGGAAAGCAGTGCACACTGGGGAAGAATGGAGACAGTTTCCATGTTAGAATACGAGAGGGCAGGGTGCTCTTTGGCATTAACCGGTTTTCTGAAACAGAAAATGGTGTGGCGATTTCTCAACTGTCTCTGCTTTCAAGGAGCATAAGGCTCAGGGGAAGTTCGACATTGTTACTCCCTGGCACAATTTTGGCTGTAGATTTTCAAATTACTGTCATTTCAACTGAGCTTAGTAGGTTCTGATTACATTGAAATAGAAAGTCACTTTATACCCAGAAAGGCACAGAAACAGAACAATCTGTGAAAAATAAATAGTGAAGCAAATATTGGCCATTCGAAAAATGAAACAATTCCTTATTTCCTTGGAAGTCTTAACCAAGTACATTATGCCTTTTCTAGTCAAAGTGTGGTCCTGGGTAGCTGGCAGCTTGTTTGAAAGGCAGTCATAGCTTTATTCCAGACCTACTAAACTAGAATCTACTTTTTAATAAGCTCCTCAGGTGATTTGTATGCTTAAAATTTGAGGATCACTGATTTGAGGCTGTATAATTGTTTATTCCTGAAACACATACAAAAGGATTCCTAACATGGACAAAGCAGTGCCACTAAAGGCAGGAGAAATTGTCAAACGCCTTGAATATTTGAAAGACATTTCAAAGTAACAGTAGATTTATGAGAGTGATTAAGATGTTGTCCAATACTATTACTGAGGTGTAGTGTAATAATTTAATTGGTTGCTTTTTTCTTTCTCTGTGGTACATAATGATGTGTCTTACAATAATAGTATATTCAGTTTATTGAAATACAGTATTGTCCCCAATTTGTAGAATAGGAAACATAGAAAGGAAATAGATGAATGCATTTTCTCTATACAACAAATTCTGTAGTCATAAGATTATGAAATAAGAGAGAAAGAAAATGCTACAGAATAGTAGTTTTATAGAAGAAAAGTCAAAGATCTGTTTTTTCCCAGTAGGATAAGAGTTCATTCCTAGATTTGTCCCTATTTGGGAAATTGCTGTTTCTATCAAGAAAAGAGATACAATAGCCCTTTCTTATGGACACATGCATACCATTGGGCAGGGTATTCAGATGCAGAATACTGCACTGGATACCAAGCTACAGGAGATTAGATGCAAATGAAATATAATAGGACACAAATCAGGAGGAAATCATTTACTTGACTACTGGAAGGAAGCAAACTTTCATAATATTCAAATAATAACTACTCTGCAATTGGACTTAAAACATAGGCATATGCAAATACCAAGTGGATCTGCAAATAGTAAGCCTATAGGCAGGCAAACATATCAGCACAACCTAGAATGACTAACAGCATCAAGAAATCTGTAGCATAAGATTTCCATGTGGTTCCATATCTACTTAAAAAATGGAGATGTCTAAAGGGACTTTGTGAAATCTTCAGTGGACCTGTTGAGAATGAATGAACCTACACTCTCATTAGAGCCTCATACAGTTTGCTATGCATAATTATATAAAATGAACATCAGAAGATACACAGGAATCCTTACATAGTTTCTACTTTCTTGTTACTCAGACATCGGTTATAAATCTTAAAGACTAAAGTGATGTTTCTGAGTTCATCTTCCTCTGGTTTCTGAGCAATTTGGAAGTGAAGTCCTTTCATGTTTTGTGTTTCTGAGCCTCAACTTTGCTATGCTGGAAGAGTTGCCTTTGTACCTACTTCTTTCATCCAGGTTCTTGAGATTTGGGGCTTTGTTTGTTTGTTTCTTTTTCTAAATTATCCAAAGATCAACCTTAAGAACTGACTTATAAGACACTGATGAAAGAAATTAAAGATGATACAAAAAGATGGAGAGATACACCATGTTCTTGGATTGGAAGAATCAACATTGTGAAAATGACTCTACTACCCAAAGCAATCTACAGATTCAATGCAATCCCTATCAAAATACCAATGGCATTTTTCAAAGAACTAGAACAAAAAAATTCACAATTTGTATGGAAACACAGAAACCCCCAAATAGCCAAAGCAATCTTGAGAAGGAAAAACAGAGGTGGAGGAATCAGGCTCCCTAACTTCAGACTATACTACAAAGCTACAGTAATCAAGACAATATGGTACTGGAACAAAACAGAAATAAAGATCAAAGGAACATTATAGAAAGCCCAGAGATAAACCCATGCACATATGGTCACCTTATCTTTGATAAAGGAGGCAAGAGTATACAATGGAGAAAAGACAGCCTCTTCAATAGTGATGCTGGGAAAACTGGACAGCTACATGTAAAAGAATGAAATTAGAACATTCCCTAGCACCATATACAAAAATAAACTCAAAATGGATTAAAGACCTAAATGGAAGGCCAGACACTATAAAATTCTTAGAGGAAAACAGAGGCAGAACACTCTATGACATAAATCACAGCAACATCCTTTTTGACCCACCTCCTAGAGAAATGGAAATAAAAACAAAAATAAATAAATGGGACCTAATGAAACTTATAAGCTTTTGCACAACAAAGGAAACCATAAACAAGATGCAAAGACAACCCTCAGAATGGGAGAAAATATTTGCAAATGAAGCAACTGACAAAGGATTAATCTCCAAAATATACAAGCAGCTCGTGCAGCTCAATATCAAAAAAACAAACAACCCAATCCAAAAATGGACAGAAGACCTAAATAGACATTTCTCCAAAGAAGATATATAGATTGCCAACAAAGACATGAAAGGATGCTCAATGTCACTAATCATTAGAGAAATGCAAATCAAAACTACAATGAGGTATATCACCTCACACCGGTCAGAATGGCTATCATCAAAAAATCTACAAAGGATAACTGCTGGAGGGGTTGTGGAGAAATGGGAACCCTCTTGCACTGTTGGTAGGAATGTAGATTGATACAGCCACTATGGAGAACAGAATGGAGGTTCCTTAAAAAACTAAAAATAGAACTACCATAAGACCCAGCAATCCCACTACTGGGCATATACCCTGAGAAAACCATATTTCAAAAAGAGTCATGTACCACAATGTTCATTGCAGCACTATTACAATAGCCAGGACATGGAAGCAGCCTAAGTGTCCATCAACAGATGAATGGATAAAGATGTGGCAATATATACAATGAAATATTACTCAGCCATAAAAAGAAACAAATTGAGTTACTTGTAGTTAGGTGGATGGATCTAGAGCCTGTCATACAGAGTGAAGTAATTAGAGAAAAACAAATACTGTATACTAACACATATATATGGAATCTAAAAAAAAAAACAGAAAAACAAAAACGTTTTTAAGACCCTAGGGGGCAGGACAGGAATAAAGACGCTGACGTAGAGAATGGACTTGAGGACACGGGGGAAGGGTAAGCTGGGACGAAGTGAGAGAGTGGAATGGGCGTATATATACCACCAAATGTAAAATAAATAGCTATTGGGAAGCAGGCGCATAGCACAGGGAGATCAGCTCGGTGTTTTGTGACCACCTAGAAGGGTGAGATAGGGAGGGTGGTAGGGAGACGCAAGAGAGAGGGGATATGGGGATATATGTATACGTATAGCTGACTCACTTTGTTACAGAGTAGGAACTAACACACCATTGTAAAGCAATTATACTCCAATAAAGATGTTTAAAAATAAAATAAAATTAAATTTAATTTAATTAATTTCTGTGAGGAGAATTGCTTTCCTCAAATTTGCGCTACAAAATTTTACTTGCCTCCTTTATTTATTAACCCTTGAAATGTTTTAATTTATTTAATATTTTAAATAGAGAAGAAATATTCCAACAATAATGCCATAAATTCAGAATTACTCCTATTTAAAATCCTCTGTACACGTTATAAGAAAAGCCCTTGAAGTGTTTATATAATTAATCTGAGGTAGTTGAAAATCACAATATAAATACATTTGTATTTGGAATTCACGTATGTGCATTTGATAAATTCAGTCAGAGTCCTTGACTATTATGAGTTGAGATAATAACATCATGAGTTGATGAGGTAGTAGCTTACCTGTTCTTCAGGAAAAAAATCCAAAATTTTATTTTATTATATTTTTGGTGTAATTTGTTCAATTTATAATATTATTTTGAAGAGGAAGGAGAGAAATATTCTCAAAATGTAAAATAAATCCATAAAGACTTCTTTCCTCTGACTTTCCAAGTATGTACAAGCAGCCAGGTCCAGATTTGCTTGTCTGAGCCCACTGATAACAAGAAGTAACTTTCCACAAGCGAGTAATTCACAGAAATGGTGAATAATGGCTTTGGAAATATTACTATCAGGTGCCAAGTTGATCATTATTCCACATAGAGAGGTTGAATAAGTGCCTAAAAAATACCAATTGTTAGTCATTGACTTGTTGCAAAGGTGATTCTCTCCTCTATAATTTTTTAAAACGTTGAATCCTTTAAAGGTTAGAGGTGATTTTTGTGCTGAAACTGTTTTCTGTTTGGGGGGGACGTAGTGGCTGCAAGGGGATTTTTTTTCAAGCTTGTAGATGACTAATTCTTAGATAACCAGACATTGCTTAAAAATCACTTGGCTAAATAAAGTAGCAATTATTCAGAATTACATTTCTTTCCAAAATTGCATTCATTTAAAAATATAGTTAAGGAAAAATATTCTCAAGAGCTAGGCCACAGAACTTTCAGGATTATTGAAAAACACAATGTTTAAAAAATATTTTAAGAATTGTTGGACAAAGATATGTAATGAGTATCAGATTTGCAGCACTTTACCCATATTAAGTTATTTAGCCCATACAACATTCTTTAACATTTTGTATCTAGAGAAACAGAAAGCAAGCCCAGAAAATAACTCACTTCCTTAACCTCACCTAGATGATAAATAATGGGATAGATTTTGAAATAACTGTTCTAGGTGCCAAACTTGATTTTTCTACATATAGAAGATAGGTAACTCTAACATAAGAAAAACTTTTAATTTCCTTTTGTTCTTCATTAATGATTTATCATGTAACTTGTAAGTGAGGGATTATTAGTTATGTAAACTGGAGAATCAATAGCTATTCCCATGTAAGAAATAAATAAAACAAATTAAGCCAGAAGAGGGAAAAGGGAATCTAGAAAGGGAAAAGGAGAGTATTTATAGATTGGCTTACATTTTGGTCTCTGTTGTTCAGTGCCATGCTGAAGTCACTCTTTTTTTTTTTTTTTTTCAGTTTTCTTTTATATTGGTGTTCCTTGATTCCTTTCACACTTGCTGCTACTCAAACAAGCTGTGAACCGAGTGACCTATGGATTAGCAATGTCAGTGTCACCTGGGAGCTTACTTAGAAATGCAGACTCTTAAACTCCACCCCAGACTCACCTGAAGCAGGACATATATTTTTACAAGACCCTGAGATAACTCAAAAGAGTCTTGATATTTGAAAAAAGTTACTCTACAGGGTATTGTTTTCCAAGGTATGAATATGCAAATCTCCAACCATAGCTGAGATAGAAGATCACTTCCAAAAGGTGATGCAAGTGTGGACAAGGGCAATAACTCAAATTTTTCCATAGGGATGGGTCAGTCCATGCTCTGTGTCATATCCAATTCATGCAGTCACTGAATAGTTTTTGAAAACAAAGCTTCCATCATTCTCCAGATGGATGTTTCTTTCTGGGCATGTTTCCTGAGGGCCTTTTGGAATACACTGCCAGAGTCCCATTTACAGCTCTACTATGCAGCTGCAGTCCAATCACCATTGACTCCTGTTGTAGTGATGTGACTAAAATCAACGACTTAAATCTCTCAAAACCAGAGTGTATAATTTACTCCTTAAATCATTCATATGCTCTCTGAACAACAGTGGTTTTAACACAATGCTCATCTTTTCAATTTCAATACTTTCTATCTGTCATGTAAAGAATTCTAATTATCTTAGACATTTTGTTTTAATGGAGATCATTTACATAAAATAAAATTGTATGAAATTTTAAAAATTTAAATATCTTAAAATGTAAGTGTGTATAAAAAATAGGTTTTATTTCACATTCCTGAAGTGAATATAAGTTTCTGCCACAAAAATTCTAACCATTTGAATTGACCCTGTTTACTCATTGATATGCAAGATATCTATGTAGAATTTCATTCATAATGGAAATAGGCAAAGCTTGAAATATAGCTCCTAAACATATATCAGTCATTAATATTATGATATGTTTTCCTTTATTCCAGTAGCAAATGGAACTTAGAAAAAGCAAAAGATAGTTATTTTTGAAGAGAGAGCCTGAGAATAAAAAATAAAAAAATTGCTACTTTGAAAAATGACCATTCTATGAGTTTGGACACGGGAAAGAGTTGGGTTTCCCAAATAAGTCAATCAAATTTGGAAAAAAAATTACAGAATTCAGAAACAGAAAATGGAAGTTGATTTGGAGAAAGCAAACATTGGCATGCTTAATTATTACTGAAGTTGGTAGAATATATCAAGTTATTCAAGAAGGGTGGCAACAAGAAATATTATTTGATTAAAGATAAATGAACAAATAAGCAAAGGATATAATTGAAATATTACACATATTTCAAACATTTAACCTTTACTCTGACAAGCTGAATCATGGAGGTAATGACTCATGCTGACTCTAACACCATAAAAATAAAATATTAATATAATGCTAATTGTGTGTACAAAATGTTATCTAATTAGCATTTTAAATGAAATCAGAGTAACTCTTAGATTTGCCGTTAAATTAAAATTGCCTTAAACTTGGTTTTGAAGAAAAGCAAGAGGAAGGGAAATTAACAAATGTGGTACTATACAAGATTATTTAAACATGCCTCAGTCTCATTAATTCTTTGCAGTGGGATTATCACAAAAGTTAGTAGAAAAGGAAACAAGTTCAGAGAGGCAGATCTTTTGGAAAAACCCAATTGGCTGAGGAGTTCCAAATTGCAAATGGAAATGTGATTTTAAAACAGCTTCTTTGTCCTATAAGACATTGCAATCAATCAAGCTATACACAAATGCTATTCTTCAAATGTCTGGAGGTGGGAAAGATTATCTGATAAAGAATGATATCAAGAAGTAATAAATAATATAACGGTCTAAACTATAATTTACTGTCTGAATATATCCCGTTGCATGATTTGCTATTTTCTTTAAAAATTGGCTTCCACATTTCAAATTTGACTTTGACTGCATTTTCTTCTCCCTTTCTTATCAGTCCATTTTGTAACTTATATTTTTTTATTTTTAGGAAACAGAAATAAGAAAACGGAACATACATATTTATTGTAGTTATAAAATTGATATCATTCTCTGTTGAAATAAAAAACTTCTAAGTTAACAAAAACATATTAAATATCTCTAAAATGGACAGACATATACTCTATAGAGCTAAAAAGAAAACCCCAAAGCTAGTCTATTCCAACAGAATGTCACCAATGCTTCTGGATACCTTTGAAGCAGCTACCATTCTCCTGGAATGGATTTCATGAGTTATTTTTTTCTTTACTGGACTCACCTAAGATTCAAAGATCTTGGGTAGATGCAGCTGATTAATGGATTCTGCTTCTTTTACCTCAACCTAGCAACATGGGAGTCTGGAAAAGGTATCTGACTTCTAATACAATTTCTATATTCCACTAAGGTTCCTAAAATGAAATAAACTCCAAATATACAAAAGGATTTCAATGTGCTATGTAGCCAAACAATTGCCCACATTATCTTCTACAAAATGAAGTTATGTAGAACATAAATTTGTTATTTTGTACTTGAGATTTACAAATTAAATTCAATGAGAAAATCTACAAAAATATAGGAAAAATTGTTTCAATCCAATTTTTATTGAGCCCTTCATATCTAAAATGAATGTTCAAATTCTTCTTGTAGCATTTATTAAAGCATTATTCACATTCTCTAGAGCCTGGCTTCAAAAGGGTTACAGCCACTATAAATTTTATCATTTTTATTGTAACACTTTAGATTGTAAAATGAAGTACTAATAATAAATAGGACAGTAGTTTGCATCCCGGACTGTTCTGGACAGCTAGTATCTGAGGTCACCCTAAGTGTGCAGGGACACTGTCAAGTGGTTCATACTAGAAAGTCACAAGTGTCTGATGGTGTAGAGAGCTTCAAACTCTTCTACGATCAGAACAACAACAACAAAAAGAATTAGGAGGCAATATTGAACTATGCAGTTCAAAACATAAATAGTGATCTGTATTTGTGAACAGAAGTTTAGGAATCCAGGATCAGGAAACTTTTCAGCTGTCCCAAATGTTTGTCAACAAACATCCAAATTTGTTAAATGGATGCATTAACACACAGTTGGCCACCATCTCTGCTGAAACTTCCTCCCAGCACTAACTATTGCTGCTGACAATCCCCAAACTCCACAACCTTACTTGCCAGCAGAAAACAGATGCAAGTAGCTGGAAGAGAGCTTCTATCTCTCTCAGGAACAGATTTAGTGTAGATCCAATTTTGCATCTGGAACTTAGATCCAAGGGCATCTGGAAAATGTAGTTTTTAACTTTTCAGCTCCAAACGTATCAGAAGGCTCCCTAGAAGGAAGATAATAAAAACATCAGTCAAGCCCATCTACCATACCAACCCCAATGTTCCACTCACTTTCTCCTTACTCTGTCCCATTCACATGCAAAGCTCCAGTTCTTGTTAAATTCAACTCTTTGACAGCACCCACACTGCTGAAGAAAGATGGAGAAAAACTCACTCTGACTGTTCTCACTTAAAAATCATGACCATGAAAGTCAAATTGGTTTGTGATGCTGCCCCCATTCTGCCATATTTTACTGTTCCATGCACTCTTTCATTCTCCTAGATGAATAATGCATACTGCATTCATCCCCCACTATCTTCTCCTCCCTCACTTTGTTAGTAACATTACCTTTTATTTTCCAGAGAGATAACAAGAATCAAAAGACAAGTTCCACAGTATGTACTACCACCTACTCACCAACATTCCTACATACCACATACCCTACCTCCCTCCTGTTACTATGCATGAACTTTTCATGCTCTCAAGGATGAACCTTTTCCTATTTTATTAATCCCATTATTTCTGACATACTTATGCGTATCGTGCCAACAGTTACACTATCTCCTAAATAATTACTTTTTATTTTTCTATTGAATCCTTCCAATCAGCATATAAACAGTTTGTAATTACACATTATAGAAAAATCCTCATGACATCAACTTTTTCTGTTACTTTTCAAAACAAAACTTTTTTTTTAACATCTTTATTGCAGTAAAATAGCTGTACAATGGTGTGTTAGTTTCTACTGTAAAACAACATGAATCAGCTATACATATACATATATCCCCATATCTCCTCCCTCTTGCATCTCCCTCCCACCCTCCCTATCCCACCCCTCTAGGTGGTCACAAAGCACCGAGCTGATCTCCCTGTGCTATGCGGCTGCTTCCCACTAGCTATCTATTTTATATTTGGTAGTGTAAATATGTACATGCCACTCTCTCACTTTGTCCCAGCTTACACTTCCCCCTCCCCGTGTCCTCAAGTCCATTCTCTACATCTGTGTCTTTATTCCTGTCCTGCCCCTAGGTTCTAGAGAGCCATATTTTTTTTTCGATTCTATATATATATGTGAGCATACAGTATTTGTCTTTGTCTTTCTAATTACTTCACTCTGTATGTCAGTATCTAATTCCATCCATCTCACTACAAATAACTCAATTTCGTTTCTTTTTATGGCTGAGGAATATTCCATTGTATATATGTGCTACATCTTCTTTATCCATTTATCTGTCGATGGAAACTTAGGTTGCTTCCCTGTCCTGGTTATTGTAAATAGAGCTGCAATGAACATTGTGGTTAATGACTCTTTTTGAATTATGGTTTTCTAGGGTATATGCCTAGTAGGGGGATGACTGGATCGTATGATAGTTCTGTTTTTAGTTTTTTAAGGAACCTCCATACTTTTCTCCATAGTGGCTGTATCAATCTACATTCCCACCAACAGTGCAAGAGGGTTCCCTTTTCTCCACTCCCTCTCCAGCATTTACTGTTTGTAGATATTTTAATGATGGCCATTCTGACTGGTATGAGGTGGTATCTCATTGTAGTATTGATTTGCATTTCTCTAATGATTAGTGATGTTGAGCATCCTTTCATGTCTTTGTTGGCAATCTATATATCTTCTTTGGAGAAATGTCTATTTAGGTCTTCTGTCCATTTTTAGATTGGGTTTTTAGTTTTATTGATATTGAGCTACATGAGCTGCTTGTATATTTTGGAGATTAATCCTTTGTCAGTTGCTTCATTTGCAAATATTTTCTCCTATTCTGAGGGTTGTCTTTTCATCTTGTTTATGGTTTCCTTTGCTGTGCAAAAGCTTATAAGTTTCATTAGGCCCCATTTATTTATTTTTGTTTTTATTTCCATTTCTCTAGAAGGTGGGTCAAAAAGGATCTTGCTGTGATTTATATCATAGAGTGTTCTGCCTCTGTTTTCCTCTAAGAATTTTATAGTGTCTGGCCTTCCATTTAGGTCTTTAATCCATTATGAGTTTATTTTTGTGTATGGTGCTAGGGAGTGTTCTAATTATATTCTTTTACATGTAGCTGTCTGGTTTTCCCAGCACCACTTATTGAAGAGCCTGTCTTTACTCCATTTTATATTCTTGCTTCCTTTATCAAAGATAAGGTTATCATATGTGTGTGGGTTTATCTGTGGGCTTTCTATCCTGTTCCATTGATCTATATTTCTGTTTTTGTGCCAGTACCATACTGTCTTGATTACTGTAGCTTTGTAGTACAGCCTGAGGTCATGGAGCCTGATTCCTCCACCTCCATTTTGCTTTCTCAAGATTGCTTTGGCTATTTGGGGTCTTTTGTGTTTCCATACAAATTGTGAAATTTTTTGTTCTAGTTCTGTGAAAAATGCCATTGGTAATTTAATTGGGATTGCATTGAATCTGTAGATTGCTTTGGGTAGTAGAGTCATTTTCACAATGTTGATTCTTCCAATCCAAGACCATGGTATATGTCTCCATCTGTTTGTATTATCTTTAATTTCTTTCATCAGTGTCTTATAGTTTTCTGCATACAGGTCTTTTGTCTCCTTTGGTAGATTTATTCCTAGGTTTTTTTTTTTGTTTTTTGTTTTTGCAGTCGTAAATGGGAGTGTTTCCTTAATTTCTCTTTCAGATATTTCATCATCAGTGTATAGGAATGCAAGAGATTCCTTTGCATTAATTTTGTATCCTGCTACTTTACCAAATTCATTGATTAACTCTAATAGTTTGCTGGTAACATCTTTAGGATTCTCTATGTATAGTATCATATCATCTGCAAACAGTGACAGTTTTGCTTCTTCTTTTCCGATTTGGATTCCTTTTTTATTCTTTTTCTTCTCTGATTGCTGTGGCTAACACTTCCAAAACTATGTTGAATAATAGTGGTGAGAGTGGGCATCCTTGTCTTGTTCCTGATCTTAGAGGAAATGGTTTCATTTTTTCACCTTGAGAACGATGTTTTCTGCGGGTTTGTCATATATGGCCTTTATTATGTAGAGGTAAGTTCCCTCAGTGCCTACTTTCTGGACGGTTTTTATCATAAATGGGTGTTGAATTTTTCGAAAAAATTTTCTGCATCTATTGAGATGATCATATGTTTTTTATTCTTCAGTGTGTTAATATGGTTTATCACAGTGATTGATTTGCATATACTGAAGAATCCTTGCATTCCTGGGCAAACCCCACTTGATCATGGTGTATGATTCTTTTACTGTGCTTTTGGATTCTGTTTGCTAGTATTTTGTTGAGTATTTTGGCATCTGTGTTCATCAGTGATATTGGCCTTTAGTTTTCTTTCTTTGTGACATCTTTCTCTGGTTTTGGTGTCAGGGTGATGGTGGCTTTGGAGAAGGAGTTTGGGAGTTTTCCTCCCTCTGCTATATTTTGGAAGAGTTTGAGAAGGATAAGTGTTAGCTTTTCTCTAAATGTTTGATAGAATTTGCCTGTGAAGCCATCTGGTCCTGGGCTTTTGTCTGTTGGAAGATTTCTAATCACAGTTTCCATTTCAGTGCTTGTGATTGGTCTGTTCATATTTTCTACTTCTTCCTGGTTCAGTCTCAGAAGGTTGTACTTTTCTAAGAGTTTGTCCATTTCTTCCAGGTTGTCCATTTTATTGGCATAGAGTTGCTTGTAGTAATCTCTCATGATCCTTTGTATTTCTGTAGTGTCCATTGTTACCTCTCCTTTTTCATTTCTAATTCTATTGATTTGAATCTTCTCCCTTTTTTTCTTGATGAGTCTGGTTAATGGTTTATCAATTTTGTTTATCTTCTCAAAGAACCAGCTTTTCATTTTATTGATCTTTGCTGTCATTTCCTTCATTTCTTTTTCATTTATTTCTGAACTGATCTTTATGATTTCTTTCCTTCTGTTTACTTTGGGTTTTTTGTTCTTCTTTGTCTAATTGCTTTAGGTGTAAAGTTAGGTTGTTTATTTGAGATGTTTCTTGTTTCTTGAAGTAGGATTTTATTGCTATAAACTTCCCTCTTAGAACTGCTTTTGCTCCATCTCATAGGTTTTGGGTCATCATGTGATTTGTGACCCACGCTATGATCTATTCTGGAGAATGTTCCATGAGTACTTGAGAAGAAAGTGTATTCTGTTGTTTTTGGATGGAATGTCCTATAAATATCAGTTAGGTCCATCTTGTTTAATGTATCATTTAAAGCTTGTGTTTCCTTATATATTTTCATTTTGGGTGATCTGTCCATTGGTGAAAGTGGGCTGTTAAAGTCCCCTACTATGATTGTGTTACCGTTGATTTTCCCTTTTATGGCTGTTAGCTTTAGCCTTATGTATTGAGGTGCTCCTATGTTGGGTGCAGAGGTATTTACAACTGGTATATCTTCTTCTTGGATTGATCCCTTTATCATTATGTAGTGCCCTTCTTTGTCCCTTGTAATAGTCTTTATTTTAAACTCTATTTTTTCTGATACGAGAACTGTTACTCCAGCTTTCTTTTGATTTCCATTTGCATGGAATATCTTTTTCCATCCCCTCACTTTCAGTCTGTATGTGTCCCTAAGTCTGAAGTGGGTCTCTTGTAGACAGCGTATATATGGGTCTTGTTTTTGTACCCATTCAGCTAGTCTATGTCTATTGTTTGGAACATTTAATCCATTTACATTTAAGGTAGTTATAGATATGTATGTTCCTATTACCATTTTCTTAATTGTTTTGGGTCTATTATTGTAGGTCTTTTCCTTCTCTTGTGTTTTCTGCCTAGAGAAGTTCCTTTAACATTTGTTGTAAAGCTGGTTTGGTGGTGCTGAATTCTCTTAGCTTTTGCTTGTCTCTAAAGATTTTAATTTCTTCATCAAATCTGAATGAGATCGTTGCTGGGTAGAGTAATCTGGGTTGTACGTTTTTCCCTTTCATCACTTTAAATATGTCCTGCCACTCCCTTCTGGGTTTCATAGTTTTTGCTGAAAGATCAGCTGTTAACCTTATGGGGATTCCCTTGTATGTTATTTGTTGCTTTTCCCTTGCTGCTTTTGATATGTTTCTTTGTCTTTAGGTTTTGATAGTTTGATTAGTATGTGTCTTGGTGTGTTTCTCCTTGGATTTATCCTGTATGGGACTCTCTTTGCTTCCTGGACTTGATTGACTATTTCCTTTCCCATATTAGGGAAATTTTCAACTATAATCTCTTCAACAATTTTCTCAGTCCCTTTCTTTTTTCTTCTTCTGGGACCCCTATAATTCAAGTGTTGGTGTGTTTCCTGTTGTCCCAGAGGTCTCTGAGACTGTCCTCCATTCTTTTCATTCTTTTTTCTTTATTCTGCTCTGCGATTGTGATTTCCACTATTTTATCTTCCAGGTCACTTATCCGTTCTTCTGCCTCAGTTATTCTGCTCTTGATTCCTTCTAGAGAATTTTTAATTTCATTTATAGTGTTGTTCATCATTGTTTGTTTGCTCTTTAGTTCTTCTAGGTCCTTGTAAACGTTTCTTGTATTTTCTCCATTGTATTTCCAAGATTTTAGATATCTTTACTATCATTACTCTGAATTCTTTTTCAGGTAGATTGCATGTTTCCTCTTCATTTGTTTGGTGTGGTGGGTTTTTACCTTGCTCCGTCATCTGCTGTGTATATCTCTGTCTTCTCATTTTGCTTAACTTACTGTGTTTGGTGTCTCCTCTTCACAGGCTGCAGGTTTGTAGTTCCCGTTGTTTTTGATGTCTGCCCCCAGTGGGTAAGGTTTGTTCACTGGCTTGTGTAGGCTTCCTGTTGGAGGGACTGGTGCCTGTGTTCTGGTGGATGAGGCTGGATCTTGTCTTTTGGTGGGCAGGACTGTGTCCAGTTGTGTGCTTTCAGGTATCTGTGACCTTATTATTTTAGGCAGCCTCTCTGCTAATGGGTGAGGTTGTGTTCCTATCTTGGTAGTTGTTTGGCATAGTGTGTCCAGCACTGTAGCTTGCTGGTTGTTTAGAGGAACTGGGTCTTAGTGTTGAGATGGAGATCTCTGGGAGAGCTTTCACCATTTTATATTATGTGGGGCCGGGAGGTCTCTGGTTGAGCAACATCCTGAACTCGGCTCTCCCACCTCAGAGGCTCAGGACTGACACCCAGCCAGAGCACCAAGACCCTGTCTGCCACACGGCTCAGAAGAAAAGGGAGAAGAAAAAGAAAGGCAGAAAAAAAATAAAATAAAGAAAGTTATTAAAATAAAAGATTGAAAAAATTATTAAAAATTAAAATAAGTAATAAAAGAAAGAAAGAAAGAAAGAAAGAAAGAAAGAACAACCAAATCAAAAAACAAATCCACCAATGATAACAAGAGTGAAAAACTATACAAAAAAAAAAAAAAAACACACAAAAAAACAAAGGACAGACAGAACCCTAGGACAAATGGTAAAAGGAAAGCTATACAGACAAAATCACACAAAGAAGTATACACATACACACTCTGAAAAAAAAAAAAGGGATAAAGGAGAAAAATATATATATATATATATTAGAAAAGGGAAGAGAGCAACCAATCAATAAACAAATCAACAATGATAATAAGCTCTAAATACTAAACTAAGATAAACATAACACCAGAAACAAGTTAGATGCAGAAAGCAAACCCCAAGTCTACAGTTGCTCCCAAAGTCCACCACCTCAATTTTGGGATGATTCGTTGTCTATTCAGGTATTCTACAAATGCTGGGTACATCAAGTTGATTGTGGAGATTTAATCCACTGCTTCTGAGGCTGCTGGGAGAAATTACCCCTTCTCTTCTTTGTTCGCACAGCTCCTGTGGTCAGCTTTGGATTTTGCCCTGCCTCTGCATGTAGGTCGCCTGAGGGCATCTTTTCTTCATTCAGACAAGATGGCGTTAAAGTAGCAGCTGATTAGGGGGCTCTGGCTCACTCGGGCCAGGGGGAGGGAGGGTTATGGAATGCGTGGTGAGCCTACGGTGGCAGAAGCCAGCATGTCATTGCACCAACCTGAGACGTGCTGTGTGTTGTCCCGGGGAATTTGTCCCTGGATCATGGGACCCTGGCAGTGGTGGCCTGCAAGGATATATTGTACAACATGGGGGGTATAGCCAATATTTTTTAATAACTACAAATGGATTATATCCTTTAAAAATAATTTATTGAATTACTTTGGCATGTTTGTCAAAAGCATATTGACCACATATGTGTAGTTCTATTTCTAGACACTCTTATTTTCTGTCGGTCAACCTGTTTATGTTAATGCCAATACTTACTTGATGTCTATAGCTGTATCCTAAGTCTTATAATCAGGTTGCCTAACTCTTCCCAAAGTTTTCTTCCTCTTTAAAATTCCACTGGTTATTTCATATAATGTTTAATTTCCACATACATTTTAGAAACAGTTTGTCACAACTTTATTGGATCTTGGTTGGGATCATTTGGCTTTATAGATCAGTTTTATATCTGTTTTATATGGTATCATCTGATCATAAACTTAGCATCTCTTCTTTAGTTAGGACTTCCTTAACTTGTTTCCATGATATTTCGTAGCATACACGTTTTATATATCCTTTGTTAAATCAACCACTCATTATTTCATTTTATGATACTATTGTAAATGATATTTAAAACTTCTAATTGTTCACTGCTACCATATAGAAATACAGTTGATTTTTATATAATGATTTTGTATTCTGTGATGCTACTCTACTTATGTTTTAGTTCCATAGCTATTTTTGTGGACTTCTTAATATTTTCTACAAACTTAGCATGTGGTCTAAAAATACAGTCCTTATTGCTTCTTGCTTTCCAGACTGTAGATTTTTTATTTTGCTTGCCTTAGTACACTGATTTTAATTTTCTGTATAGTATAAATTATATTATTTAAAGTAAGCATACAAACTTTAAGTGTGAGGAAGAAAGCATCTAGTTTTTTCTCCTTGACGTAGGTTGTTAGCTGTAGGAATTTTTTATATCCCCTTCATCAGACTGAGGAAGTTTACTTCTGTACTTAATTTGGTGAGAAGTATTGTAATGATGTGTACTGAGTTTCATCAAACATTTTTTTCTACACCTGTGGAAATGATCATAAGGTTGTTTTTTTTCCTTTTTTAGTCTTTTAGTATAGTGAAATAATTTGATTAATTATTGACTATTAAGCCAATCCTGCATTGCTGAAATAAACAATCCTTGTCATGATGTACTATACTTTTTGTATTTTTTTGAATTTTCATCCTGCTATATTGATGGGTTCATTTTACTGAATTTTTTTATTACAATTTAATGTTCAATGACCTTGCTAAAATGGTTAAAAAAAAATAAAGACAAGACAATGTCCCATAAGGTTAAGTCTATTTAATATAAATGCCTATTTTTAGATTTGTAGATTATATATTTTCTGATTTTTCTATCTGTGCATTGTTCTTTAACATTCTGTTTTTTCTTAATTTAAGTACACATAAATTCAAAATTTTAAGAATCAATATTTCAGATAATCTTTTATGTTATACTTGGGTTATGAGAGAGAAGACTTAGGGACAATATTTTCACTTTCTGAAACAAGATTTTTAAAAAAACCAACACTTTCTATATACAAAGTCAGAACTTTTATATAATGTCCAATATTACTTTTCCAAATGTTTAGTAAATAATCTTTTCAGGAAATCAATTTCTCTCTCTTTCTCTCGTATCTATCTGTGTATCACCTATCTAAAAATAGCATGTATCCTGAAAATAACAACATTAGAATTTATATATGTAATCCCCTTATCCCCCACAAACATTAACTAATATAAAAGACATCCACAAATTTTTGAACAAGGGACTATAGAATGGAAAATAGACTACATATCATTTGTGCTTAAGATATTGAGACAAGTACATTGAGCGACTGCACCCTGAAGTGAGATCAATGTATTGAGAGATATTTTTTGATTTAATACCAATATTAGTCTTATAAAAGAGTTTGATGTGTACTTTAAAAGATTACAACATCCTCTTTATTAAAGCAGCTTTTTTTAAAACATAGTTTTTGTCTAAAATGTGAAAGTGGGAAATATATACATTCCATGTAATGGACGCTCAAATTTATTTAATGAATGAATGAAATTAGACATTGATTCCCTAAAGCTCATGTAGGATAAGATTTATATGAAGCAGCTTTCAGCTTTCAATTTTACATCAAGAAAATTATCTGCTGACACTGATTAACAACTTAGTTTAGTGTAAACAAGTGTAACTTAAGTTAATAGATGATTCAAGAGGTAAACACCTATGTTAAAATGTAGCCTTTATGCTTTAATAAGCTCCTAATACAGAAAACTTCTAGAGTAGCAAATACATTCAAGTGCCCTGGGGTATTTTCATTTACATTATTGAGTCCCCTTAAAGCAGCCTCAATACTGAGGTCTAGGATCTTGTCTAAATTTTGAAAGAGTTCTAGATTAATCTTCCTGGTCCCAGAAACTTCAAAACATCTAAACTTTGATAGAGTTGAAGAGGATAACACACCCAATTGCCTTTGAGTTCAGCATCTCCAGTTTATATATATCATAGAAATAATTAAGTAAGTACCAAAACTTACTCCTAAGAGAACATGGTAATATTAATTTTGAGATGTAGTTTCTTAGAGCTCAGAATCTCAGATCATTAAATAATACAGATTTCTCCTGCTGTTTGAAGGCAAGATTGTCCTTCTGTTTTGCTATGAGAGCTGTTTATGTATGTATACTTAGCTGCAATCCAGACAGGACTACTTTTGTGCAACTCAGTCAGGAATTTGCATTAGTCTGATTAACTTTTCTTGACATATTCCTATATGCCACACTCTTCAAGGACAATGTTAAAAGTCATACTGAAATATCATAAGAAAAAATAATACAATCTGGATCAGAGGAAATTAAAAAATAAAAATAAAAAACACCTGTGAGAGAATTCTAATGAGTTTTTATAATAATCCCAATAACTCTGCCATTATTAAGTCTCAAGATGGTTCACCCACTGTTTTCTCATTTTCATTCAATGCCATCAGAAGTGGCTCGGCCTAATGGCACATAAGAGCATGCAGTTGTGCTTAAACGAATGAAATGTATTCCTCGTTGATTTTCTGCATTCTGACTCACTTTTATCCCCTTCATTGCTCCATTCTAACACTTTCAGTAATCGTAAGCATTTCCAAGGCTAGAAAGAGTGTACACGAATCAACAGGCAGGCAGAACTGGAGGAAAAGTACTGATGATCAAGTCGTATAGCACCTATCCTTCAGTTAAGGAAAGTTCATTTCAAAGCTGCCTTCTGTTCAAGAACAGTGAGGGGAAAAAAGATGTTAATGTGTTTGGATTACATTAAAGTTTTAAGATTAACTAGAAGAAAGGGAGGGAAAAAGTGCTAATGGCAAGAGCACACGGAAGAAGCATTATTATATTACTGCTAATGCACATAAAACATTGCCTATTAAAATAGAATGGCAGTTTTACATCCTATTAAATATATCAAAGCTGTGCTTCAATTACAAATCCTTTTATATGCATGTTTTAACAAATATGTCTTTGATAATGGAATGTAGCTGCAACTTCTTAAATGCTAAACACGAGCTATACTATATAATATGGTGCCAAAAAAAAATTTACCACTAGGAGGTAACCATATTTTGAGATCTCCGATTATATATATATATATATATCTTATGAATTCTCAAGTGAGCAGCTGGGCAGCAACTCAATTTAAGAGCCTGAGCCTCTGGACTTGTTATGGTTAACAGTGATGTGTTGTGCTATTATTTTCACATGGTTATTTGTGGAAATAAATTATGTCCTTGAGATGGTGTATGAATAGAAAGCACTTGATCATGTTTGTCTATGATATTAGTTGTGAAATAACTGCAACAACTCTATTAGAAACCTAGATGGTAAAATTAACAAACTTCTCATCTTGAATGGCATAAGCATTAATTTTATGGAAATTTCAAATGCATCAGTGTTTAAATTTAGCCCACGACCTCTAAACTGTATAATTATGATTTTCTTACCTGATTAAAATGGCAGGACAAAAATATAAGCAGTGATATTTTTTATTAATTGGATGCTAGTAGAGAGTGAAAGTGGCATAAGTAACATAATCCATGTCAAGAAAATGTTAATTTTTAAGTGATTACTTGTCATAAATATGAACAAATAATATATTGGCCACTAAAAAAAGACTGCTTTTTAGCAAAATCCAATCTTCCTTTTATTCTTGATTTGAATTATAAACAAGTTTTTCTCTTAAAAATTATCATCTATGCATACAAATGTGTAGATTTTTTTCTATTAGAAATTGAAAATAATCTATTAAATCTAATTGCTTTGTTTTCTCTTTAGTGTCATAAAATCCAGCCAAATTAATTACCCAATTAGCTTCTCTTTTTGAACGGGGTACTTTTCTTTTCTCTTTTTTCTCCTCTTAGTCCTACTTTTCCTTAATTTCTGACTTTTCCAGGGTTGGAGTTTGAAGGAGAGGGAAACAACTAAAGGGGCATAGACATTCCTTCCTGTCTTACGCTTTCAGGAACTGGTGCTGTACTCTCTCGTCTTGAAAGTTGTTGAAATTCAACTTTCTCTGGAGGGAAATTTTTGTAAATTCTTCTGACACAACACCCTTATCACTACTACTTGAGATAGGTGATACTTTCTCCTTCATGGGTCGTTAAGTCTTGTCTTTTGGTTTCTAGTTCTTGGGGTCTGTCGACTAAAAAAATTGCACAACCTGAAAGTTGAGAGTTGTGTTTTATTCAGCAGACATTCTTAGAACTTCGAGCCCGGGAGACAGCATCTCAGATAAAGGCTGAGAAAATTGTTCTGAGGAGGTGAAGGGGAAGCCAGGATATATAGGAGTTTTCGAAACAAAAGGCAGGTAGTTGGATCGTCAAATATCTCAAGTTAAGGAATTTAACACTTTTATACATATGGGAAGATGCAAGAGTTTGGGCTCACTGAAATCATTCCTTTGATATGCACCTCTGCTATCTGGGGCCAGTGTCCTGTGTTTTCTCATCCGGAGTTTCCTCAAGATGCAGCGTTGGGGTGGCTGCAGTCTGATGACTACTAGATAGCAGACATTCTTTGTTTCCTTCCTGAGTTCCCTCAGGGATCACCATTGGGGCAGCTGTAATGTGGTGGCTAGATCCTTTGTTTATTGATATGGCCGGCAATATTTTTTTTCTCAGGTCCAATTACAAAATCTCTCTCTCCCTTTTTTTTGGGTCCCATTAGTCAGCCATCCTGTGTATAAGGTCCACATTTTGTCAACAGAAAACTCTTCTTCATTCTCGGCCCTAAAAACTCTGTGTGTACTGGGTGATTCTACCCAATAGCGAAATTCCTTCATCTTTCACTTAGAGTTGCTTGTCCTTTAGATTTTTCAGAGAGGAGTCATATACCAGGCCACTGAACCCCCTAAATTTTGAGAGACACGAATTAATTCCTCCTTAAATCCCTTGCTTGATTTAAGCTGAAGAAAGAACAAATACCTACCTTTCCTCCTGTAGTGGTCACCAAAGAACATTTTATTAAGTTGTGATTGTGAATCACTTTTGGAAACTAAACTTAAAGTTATTATTTAAGAAATAGAAAAGTTCTTTTTTTTTTCCCTCTCCCAAATAAAAGTATAGCTGGTGTGGTAGACAGAATAATGGAATAATGACAGTACCCCTTCCCATTACAATCATAAAGATATTAGTTCCTAATCCCTAAGGAGAAAGGGTCTTTGCAGATATGACTAAGTTAAGGATTGTCAGATGAAGAAATTATCTTTATCTGGATGGGTCCTACATGAAATCACAAATATCCTTATAAGAGAGAGGTAGAGGGAGATTTGACATACAGAGGAGAAAACGATGTGAAGATGAAACAGAGAGAGATTTTAATTTCCTGGCCTTGAAGATTGGAATAATGCAGTTATAGGTCAAGGCATGCTGCAGCCACCAGAAGCTAGAAGACATGAGGTATAGATTCTCCCCTAGACCTACTGGAGGAAGTGTGGCCCTGGCAGCACTTTGATTTGGGCCCAGTGATACTGATTTCAGACTTCTGGCTTTTACAACTGTGATAGAATAAATATCTGTGGTTTTAAGCTGCCAAATTTGTTATAATTTATTATAGTAGCTATGGGAAAATAACTCAGCCAGAAGGAAAAATTTCATATTCTTCCCTTTGCACATAGTTTTGATGTTTGGTGCTTGGTGATCCACCTTGATTTGTTTCAATCCATTGCCATTCAATGCTTTTTACTTTACAGTAGCTCTGAAAGAAATTTTAACAGCTATAAAAATCATTAACAAGTCTGTGAATTATATTTTTTAGACATTTTAAAAAATATAATTATAGAATATGACATTTTTTCTATATGACACAGAATGTTGTTGACTTCTAAGAGGACAGTTGTAAAGCATTTATTTCTACTAAGGACAACCAAAATTTTACTTTTTCTCTGAAAGAAAAAAAGACACACTTTTGTGATATTTTTAAAGAAAAAGGATTTTATTCATAGGTTGGTATACCTGAAAGATTTTTTTGATCATGAAAATGAGGTAAGTCTTTGTGGTAAAGGTCCCGAAGTCAACCAGTAATAGAATTTACTAAACAGTTGTAAGGTTTCTTGGCTAAATTACTGATACTGATAAAAGAGAAGGGTCAGGTGGCCTTGACTTCTTTCCAAAGCTGAAATAAGTGTTTTACTTAGATGGGGTTAAGATACTAAGTTCTTCAATATTTTTGAAAATACAAATGTGCATGTACTTGGAGGCATTTCATAACTCTTTTAAGAGCATATCTATCTTGATGGCAGTGACTTGAACCATCGTTTTCCTGATTAAAAAAGTCTCTATCGGAAATGTTGACCTCATCAAAGATAAACTCATCAAATTTAGAACCAAAAATAATTCACTACAATTGGAGATTAACTCAAAAACCTTTGAAAATGCAGGTATTTATTGAGAGAAGCCTGGCTGAACCTGAAAACAAACAAACAAACAAACAACTAAGGACATTTTAATTCCATTTTCAAACTATATCTTTGCAAATCAGGATTTTCAGCACTCACAACTACCAAAACAAACAAACCAATCAAAATTATGTAGATGCCCTCATAATATTTTTCTCTTGTCAAAGGTTACACACAATCTAATGGTCTTATACAAAATAAGCAAAAACAGTCTTCCTAATATTTCTATAAAAAATGAAGTTTAACCTGCCTTTCTATTTGAAATATCCTGTTAATGTTACTAGAATATAATTTTTTAAAAATTGGTTAACCATATCTAAATACAATAGGTTTACTTTGAAATTTCATGTATTTTATATTATTGGATTAAAATATTTTTTCTGCAAAGGGGTCCATGGGCATCACTAGAGTGCCAAAAGGGCCCATGGCAAAAACAGCAACAATGACATAAAGAACCTCTGCTCTAGCTACTGTGTTCAGAATAGAATTATGAAAGGAAGTGAAGGAAGAAGCAGGAATAACAGAATGCAAACACTATAATTTAGGTGAACTATGATGTAGTTCAGTGACATAGATATAGTAGAAGTGGTGAGAAGTCCAACCATATAAATACTTTGAAGATTAAGGTAATAGAATTTTGACATAACTTTTTCTTTGTTATTTGGTTATCTGGATTATTTTTTTCTGTGTATTGCTTGTTTGATAGTCCATCTATTCTATTGAACTTTCACTATTTTTTCTCCATCTATATTCATTTTTTTATAATCTGGTACAAATCCTTTGTTTTACTTATATAGAAAATATCTTCTTCCAGTCTTTTGGTATCTTCTAACTTGATTTATAGTGCCTTTATTTGTAAAAAGTTCATTTTTTAAAAATTAAGGTATAGTTGATTTACAGTATTATATTAGTTTCAAGTATACAACATGGCTCAATATTTTTATAGATTATACTCCATTTAAAGTCATCATAAAATATTGCCTATATTCCCTGTCCTGTACAGTACATTTTTGTATCTTATTTATTTTATACCTAGTAGTTTGTACCTCTTAATCCACTTCCCCTATCTTGCCCATCCCCCACCCTTTTCCTCTGTATCTGTAAGTCTGTGAGAGATTTACTTCACTAAGCATTATAACCTCCAGGTCCATTCATGTTGTTGCAAATGGCAAAATTTCATTCTTTTTTATGGCTGAGTAATATTCCATTGAGTGTATGTATATGTGTGTGTGTGTGTGTATCACACCTTCTTTTTCCATTCATCTGTTAATGGACAATTAGGCTGCTGGCTGCTTTCATATCTTGGCTATTATAAACAATGCTGCTGTGAATATTCGGCTACATGTATCTTTTTGAATTAATGTTTTTGTTTTCTTCAGATATATACCCAGGAGTGGAATTCCTGGATCACATTGCAGCTCTATTTTAGTTTTTTGAGGAACATCCATACTGTTTTCCACAGGAGCTGCACTAATTTACATTCCCACCAACACTGTTAAAAAGTTTCCTTTTCTCCACATCCTCACCAACATTTGTTGTTTGTGGACTGTTTGATGATAGACATTTTGACAGATGTGAGGTGATAACTCACTGTGATTTTGATTTGCAAGTCCCTGATGATTGGTGATATTGAGCATCTTTTCATGTACCTATTGGCTAT
Organism: Balaenoptera ricei; assembly: GCF_028023285.1. Taxonomy (NCBI): domain Eukaryota; kingdom Metazoa; phylum Chordata; class Mammalia; order Artiodactyla; family Balaenopteridae; genus Balaenoptera; species Balaenoptera ricei. The sequence goes on from NC_082643.1 coordinate 57,783,797, forward strand.
CTGTATGTCTTCTGTGGAAAAAATGTCTATTCAGGTCTTCTGCTCATTTTTAAAATTGGGTTGTTTCTCTTTTTGATATTGAGTTATATGAGCTCCTTATATATTTTGGATATAAGCCCATTATCAGACATACTATTTGTAAACATTTTTTCCCATTCAGTAGGTTGTCTTTTCATTTTGTTGATGATTTCCTTCCCTGTGCAAAATATTTTAAGTTTAATTAGTTCTCATTTGTCTATTTTTGTTTTCTTTCCCTTGCCTAGGGAGACATATCCAAAAAACTATTGCCACAACTTAGGTCAAAGAACATACTGCCTATGTTATCTTCTAATTTCATTGATTTACATGTAGCTGTCCGGTTTTCCCAACTCCTATTGAAAAGAGTCTCATCCTCATTTTATATTTTTGCCTTCTTCGTTGTAGATTAATTGACCATGGGTTCATGGATTTATTTCTGGTCTCTTTATTCTGTTCCATTGTTCTATATACCTGTTTTTGTACTAATACCACACTGTTTTGATTACTGTAGCTTTGTAGGATAGTCTGAAGTCTGGAAGGATTATGCCTCTAGCTTTGTTCTTTTTCCTCAGGATTGTTTTAGCACTTTGGGTCTCTTGTGGTTCCATATGAATTTTAGGTTTATTTGTTCTAGTTCTGTGAAAAATGTCATGGGTACTTTAATAGGGATTGCATTAACTCTGTACATTGCTTTGGGTGGTATGACCATTTTAACAATTTTAATTCTTCTAGTAAAAGAACATGGGATGTCTTTTAATTTCTTTGTATCATTGTCAACTTCCCTCATCATTGTTTTATATTTTTCAGAGTATAGGTCTTTCACTTCCTTGGTTAAGTTGATTTCTAGGTATTTTATTCTTTTTGATCCTATTTTAAATAAGATTGTTTTGGTTTTTTTACATTTTATTTTTCTGATAGTTCATTATTAGTATATAGAAAGTCAGCAGATTTCTGTATATCAATCTTATATCCTGGAACTTTGCTGAATTCATTCATTAGTTCTAATAGTTTTTGTGTAGAGACTTTAGGGTTTTCTATATAAAGCATCATGTCATCTGCAAAGAGTGACAGTTTTACTTGTTCCCTTCCAATCTGGATGCCTTTTATTTCTTTTTCTTGTTTGATTGTTGTGCTAGGAATTCCAATACTATTTTAAATTAAAATGGTGAGAGTCAGCATCCTTGTCTTGTTGCTGATTTTAGATGAAAAGCCAAACTTTTCACCATTGAGTATGATGTTAGCTGTGGGTTTGTGATAAATGGCTGTTGTTTTGTTGAGATATAGTCCTTCTATAACAACTTTGGTGAGAGTTTTTATCATGAATGGATGTTGAATTTTTTCAAATGCTTTTTATGCATCTATTGTTAAGATCATGTGATATTTATTCTTCTTTTGATGTAAGTGGTATGTTAAAGTCCCCAACTATTGTATTATTATCAATTTCTCCATTTATGTCTGTTAATATTTGCTTTATATATTTAGCAAAAACTATTACCTGTATTGGGTGCGTATATATTAACTAGTGTAATATCCTCCACTAAGTTGTTGAATTTTTTGGTCAGCTTAAAGTTATTTATATCATTTCCCATTTATCCTTCTGTGTCCTGTAATTCCATCCATCTTTATAATGAAAAAATTTTTTGGTCATTTTTGCTAAGTATAATATCTGATTCATCAATGAGTATGCTTCCATTAATTTATCTGTCCTTTGGTTATGTATTACATTTTCTGGTTATTTCTAAGATTCATATTCTTATTTTATTTCATATTATAAATGTATGAAATAAAAATAATACACATATGGCACATATTATTTATATAATATACAAATAACACATATAAATTATGAAAATATAATATATGTATATAAAATCTCAGTGGAAAGTAAACTACATTTTGCTTTGCTTTGTTTTTTTTTTTTTTCCTGAAGAATGCACATCTTTCCTTTTGTGTAGAAGTTTGAGGTGAGGGATTTAAGGATTTAATGAAGTCGAGATCACTTTTAGATAATTCAGCTCCCAATTTTTGTACTACCATTACAAAAAGCTGAGGTTCTTACCCATCTACTTGTTGAGCAAGGAAGGAATTTAGTTTCAGATATCATCATCTGTTCTTGCAGGATCAGAAACAATCACTGTAAGAATGTTCAAAATATCAAGAATTCTCTACTCTTAACAACTCATTTCTGTTTACTCAGTAAAATTCTGGTGTGGGGAAAGGCTGTTTTATAAAACTAAGTAATTTTGTATTTCAGACTATTCTTAATTCTAGTCTGTCCTTTCACTTACAATTTCTAATCAAAGGTTTTCCAATTTCTTCCTGACCCTGTAAAGTCTATGTCAGGCCATCTAACTCCTTTGTTTCAACAGACTCTAGCTATGGATGTTACTTTGGCTTCATGCTCAATTTTGAAGTGCTTCTCTGTTTGGAATCTGCTTCCTTAGTGGTTTCCTTGTATCTATTGCTTTTCAGACTTTTATTTTCCTGTTTATTGAACAATCCACAGCAAGTCATTAGGAAGTACCCTATATTCTCTACCTTCTAAATGTATCCCAGCTGTGTACCATCACATCACTTCATCATCCTAGAAAAGAAACTATACTATTTGTGTAACAACCACAGTAGACTGTAAACAACTATCCCTGTATTCAGCATTATCCCCTGTTTTCTATTTCGCACAAATAAATATAGGATCACATTATTTCTTTATCTAATTGTCCCACTAGCTTCCATCACATTCAGAAAACAAAAACACCCAAATCCAAAGTTGTTACCATGGTATACCTGAATGATCTAGTCCCTAGCCACCTTTTCAAATTCATGACTAATCTTCACTATCTTTAATCTTTCTCCAAAAATAAAAATAAATTTAAAAGATGTAGAGGGAGTGTCATTTTCTCTGCTCAGGGAATTAATTTATATTTGCATTTCCTTAGGCTTGGAAAGTCCTTCTTTGAAATATTCACATGATTCATCCTTCACTTCATTTATATAATTTTATCAACATTTATATAGAGTGATCAGGAAGCCTTTTCTGATCACTCTATATAAAATAGCAGGTCATACCCTCTCACCACATCATTAGCTAACAAATCATCCACTTTTTAAAAATTTACCTTCATTGTGCTTTTTATTATCTAGCTTACATTTTATTTTCAATCTGTTTATTCACTTGTGCTCTTACAACGACATTTTCACACTGTCTTGTAGTACTTCATGTTTTACTTTAAATAGAAATTTAACTCCTTGTATGCTTGGCAGTGTCTCATTTCTTTTGCAATTTCCATGGCATAATCACCTCCATGTTACCAAAACTCCTTATAGGGGTGAATTTTGTCTCCCTTGATCTTTGCTTAAATTCTGACAATTGAAAAGTATGTTCTACTTACAAACCTTCAATTAATATTTTCTTAATTAATACTTTGAACCTAATAGGCATTCAGTGAGTACTTGCTGAATTAAAGTGCATTGAATTTTTCCAATATTAATCATGCCATCAAGTTTTTATCACACTATATGTTTTCAGACGGTAGTTCTGTTACTTCTGGCCATCTGTATTTTTTTTTGTAGGAAAGTTTCAAAATAGTATTAAGGAACATTGATTCTCGTTCATTAGTATAGCAGTTATTTTCATTCTTAGTTGATAGCCTAAGAAAATGACTTGGGGAATTTAAGCAATTACACAATATAGAATACAGTAGGCACTAGCCACAAGTGGCTATTGAGCACTTAAAATGTGGCTAGTCCTAATTGAGATGTTCAGTAAGTGTGAAATACATACTAAATTTTAAAAGCTTATTAAGAAGAAAATAATTTAAAATACTTCATTCATTTTATATTGATTACATATTGAAAATATAAAATGTTGGATAATTGAGTTAAATAGAACATACGGTTATATTTTATTTTATCTGTTTCTTTTTACTTTTTTAAAAATGTGGCTACTAGAAAGTTTAAAATTATGTACAAGACTCCCATCTGTGGCTTGCATTGTGTTTCTTTCAGATAACATGGGACTAAATAGATATGAAACAGGAGGGCAGGTGGGAGGATTGGTTAACATTTTCGTAAGGAAATTTGCTCACATGCTACTTTTTTCTTAGGATTTCAAACTCCCTATAATACATAATAGGCATATATACTATTTATATGATCATTGGCTCCATTTTTTTGAACTTCCTGGTATGTCTGCCTGGAATGATTTTACATAGAAATTGTATTCTATAAAGAACTTTGGTGAGAAAATATATATCCATTATTAGAGACTCCTACCTCAGTCTTTAAACACGAGCCATCAACAAACAAAATTAATGTGCATTGTCAAGTGCTGAAACTAAGACATTGGTTTGTGGCATCAATAATTGTTGAGTAATTTGAAACTTTCTTTCTTCCAGTCAGATTAATAAACTCATGTGGTGGATAGTGTTGCAAGGATGGATAATTATACATGAGATGCAAAACTTCATGGTTGTTTAGATGATAAGTAAAGAAATGATAGATATATTATTATCAAAGATTATGCCATATGTGGACCTATCAAGTGGAGAGGTTTACCTAAAATTACATTCAATGATGCCGCTACTATTTTCATAACATCTTTCAAAGAGGGGAGATATGCTATAGTTACAGGGTCCAAAGAAAGGCTTTGGAAGTTATGACTTTCTGATGTGGATGTGACCATGTTATTACATAAATACTGCTAAGGTGTGGTATCTCTTTCTGTGTGCATAAAAGTCAAATAATTTATGTTAATATTGATGCTAAACTTATGGGATATAAAAATTTCTTCAACATCTGAATTTCATGATTATAAGAACAATCAACTTGATGTGGTCATAAAGGGTTTAGAAAGGGCTGAAAATTCTGGGACCTGTTGCCTGTAATATCTTGTTAATTCTAGAAATTTTCTTAACTGATGGCTCTGTAACAGTTTTTGTTAACTTTAATTCTTTCACCATATAATGCTCAAACTTTTGCTAAGAAATCATGTCCTGAGGTGGAGTACTGGTCTTTGGTAAAACTAGGTATTTTCCATAGAAGCTTGAGAAGAGGGGGTTAAACTACTTTGCATGAGATCCATTTATCACTTTTACCTGTAGAAAACACGACCCCCAAGGGGGCAAACAGGAAGTCAAGTTATCAAGTTTAATTTCCTCATCAATTGGACCTTGGGATTAATAAACTAGTGATATTATCTAGGAGGAAAAGACTTTATTTTTAAAATGTCCTCAGCAGGATGTCCGTGGCTAGTATTACTTATAGTGCTGTCCCTGACTAAGAATTGCTTATAGAAAATAGAATCCTACAAGGCTTGGCTGTGTGAAGAATGTCACATAAGTTCTACAACTCATTAGTTTATTAAATGGAGCTGTTTCATACTTTCAATGCTCATATTCTGTGAAGAACCCCACAAACATAACATAAAGACCTCACCTATTCTAAGCTGGGAAGTACATGTCCAATATGGAAAGTAAGGACCTAGAGAGCTCCTTCAATACCATAGATCTCTCTCTACTTCATCTGAAACTTTTGATTGCCTGTATTTTTGAATTAATTTTTAGAGTTTGATACTGAGTAAAATGCCTGATCCATGTGAGTTTAATTTGACAACAAGATCCTGTGTGTTAAGTAAAATTCTTATGAACCTGTTTAGCTAAGAATCATAATAAGGTACATACGTTTGCAAGTGCTTTTAGGCCAGGAGAAAAAAATTTCACATGTATACCATATCGAAGTGCATCATATGAGAATTCTATGGGAGTTTTGTTATGTTGTTGTTGACTAACCATGCCATAAAACAATAATTTTTTTCTAAATGGTAGTATCTTAGTAAATCTCTGAAACATTATAGTCCAAGTATACTGTTGACTTTCCCAAGTGAATGCAAGCAAAGCTCTACTATCTAAAACAATGAGCAGAGTTCTATTATAACATAAAATTTACTGTTAAGAAATATGGTGGAGAGAATAATATTTTTGGTGAGTACTACCGAAAATTGTATGAATACTAATATTTAAAATGTCCTTAAATCCTATTCAAATCTGTATCCTCTACTTTTGGCTTTTTTTAAACGACAGAAATATAGGTGTTATAGGGGCATGGTATGAAGGGTGTTGCTAAGCCCTTACTAATTAATATTTCAATTAATACTTCAATTATTCAGTCTTGGCTTCTAGTTTTAGTATGTAATGTAAGCTATTAAAGAAAGACAGTTTTCAATTTGGACTGTAACTGGATCTGTCTCCTTTAGTCATTGTATTATACATTGAATTTTTGTTCCAGAGAGTATTTGGGACTTCTACATCTGTTTTCAGTAGATCCTGATCAAGTTGGGCAGCTTTAACAAGACCAGATCTAATTAAGTTATGCATGGGGGATCAATAAGTATTTTCAAAAATAATATATTTTCTAAACAACTTGGTTGGCAATAGCTTTTACATAAAAAGTATCTTCAATTCAGTTTGCAAGTAGTATCATATAAAAAATAATGTTTTTGAGTAAAGGGGCCCAAAGGAAATATATTGGTTGAAACGGAGAGAATGATTGGTATTTGTTAGTACTTACAACTATATTGGTAAAACGATTTTATATATTTTGTTGGATATACAATATAAAATTGTGGGACTTAGACTTTAGACAGTAACACCTAACTCAAATGATATTTATATTTATATCCGCCTATGACTATTGTCAACTCCCTTGTACTAGTCCAAAGGTAAAATGGAGAGCTGTGAGGATCCCTAGATGTCCTCAAAACACCATCAGTGTGTTTTATCTATAGCGTTTCTGCTTGAAATACATCCTGTAGGGCTTGATAGTGTTTTTCTCCAATATCCTTTCATTTTCCATTATCTACAAACATATTTGTCAATCTACTAGCTTTAGGACAAAGAAAGGGCTTAACTTTTTTAACTTAGTTCTTTTGAACATGTACCAGCTGTTGACTTTAAGGTAAGGGAATTCTTTTGGGTTTTGGTATGTCTATTCATTATAGCTCTGTGAATGTAAAGGTCTGCTAAGTCAAATCACCTTGTTTATGTTTAACCAATGACAGAGTTGAGGCTCCCTCACTTTTGCAGCTGCGTTGACATCCAAGCATCACTTAAAGCTATGATGTAATCTGGTTTGAAATTACCTCATAATTTCATTCATAATTTCTTATCATGCTGTTTACAGTTTGAATTTTGTTCAATATCCCATAAGGAAAGACAGCCTTGAATAGGGCTTTTTTCTCCTCATTTTTGGCTATTACAAGATGTTTTTATGTATTAGACATCTTAGTCTATTTACAACTTTTAGTTACATGTTTTGTCTATATGTCTCCATTTGTTTAATCCAGTAAGTAGATCAATTATCAGAGATCTGGCAAACCTGACATTGGTATCCAATATAATTCTGAACGCTTGCCTAAATTTTTTCTATCTTCTTCAATTTTTTGAAAGTTCTTGAATGTAGCTCTTCAATAAACCAGAAGTTAGTTTGCACTATAAATTAAGCAACTCACCTCCCAGTAACTTGGGCAGTATTTAGAGTAAATTAAGGACTCTGAATTATAATCATGAAGAAATAATAATCCATGCGGTTCATTCTCAGTATAATCTGTGGATGGGTTCTTATAATAAAAAATAAAAGGAGTTCCTTGAGCTAAGCAAACCAATGTATACGCTCAAAGACCATAAGGGAAGTAAGGACAACTTTATTGAGGGCTTTTTATTCAGTGATTTAGGGAAACCACTCAATTACCTTAATCAAAAATTGTACTTAGGATCTGTTTGCACAGAGCGAGACAAATGACTTGCAGCTCCCATACCTGCTTGTTCTAGGTTGTACTTGGACAGAAATTTATGGCATTTGATCAAGGTCCATTCTCTGTGAACAAAACTCAAGACAGTAGAGCTGCTGGTGGTAAAAGACAAGTTGAAAGTACAGGGAATCACAGAGCAGTTTCCTGGTTTAAACAGGGTCCGGTCTTAAAATCTGGTTTGAATTGGCCTCTGTAACAATGTGAGTGTGTGTAAAATAAGGAGAAGACACAGACTGTCTTTGCTTAACAGAAAGTAAAAAGACAAGAGCACAATGGGCCAAACTCATACAGTATAAAATTTCAAATGAATAAAACAAACCATTAAAGAGTAATATAAGACCACTAAAGAAGCTTATTTAAAACTGAATATGTTAGCTGGCCAGGTGAGAGAGCACCGCACCACTCAAACACAAGTGCAGTGAATTTTCTGAGTGAAGAATGAAAGGACTAGTATAAGCGTGTGATAGGGAAATCTTAAGGACAATTTATTGGTCAAAAAGAAAATGATGTCTCTTTTGGGACTGGTAATTATTCCAGTGTGTGACCATCAATCAGTCTTAAGAACATACATATTTTCAATAAGGTCTGGAAGGAGTTGAATAAAATGTTTTGATCATTGTGTCTGCCTATCATCTATCTATGTATCTATGTATCTATGTATGTATCTATCTGTCAAGTATATGGATATATATCTATGTCCATGTATCTGTCATCTATCTCTTTGTCTAAGTATCCATGTATTTATGTTTCTATGTATCTATTTAATGTATGCATCTACATATCTGTCTGTCATCTATCTAAGTATCTAACAATCTGTGTGTCTGTCTGTCTATCTTATCTGGAAATTAGAAGCATTAAAGATGTAGTGAGAAAGTTCATATGCACATCCCCAAAGCTCAGAAGAAAACTCCCTCTATCAAATTCAGATGCCAGTCCTTTTATCAACAGATATTGATACTCACCACTTATTTGTTGTACACCTAGTAATGTATAGGTTGTATTTTGGATACAAAACTATGTAGAACTTTCTTGATCTTCAGACCAGATCTAAGTTGTGAGTTGTATGTAAAAGACATCATGCAGCAACTACTTTTAATAATTAGTCCCCCTTTTTGGATCTGAGTAAAAACCCAGACATTCTTTTTATGTGTCTCTATAACTCCCTTTTAAATTTGAGAGCCTGGTTCAAATAAAGATGTACCCATTTGGATCCATTGGAAAATAAGCACAGATTCACATAGATTTTAAATTGCTTTCAGGGTCACTTAAGAAGCTTTTGGAATAATTGCATGAAGACTGTAGTTGCATTTGGAGTCTGTCTGGTATACCCATTATATCTCCACTTGAAGTCAGAATCCCACATAGAGTGTTGCGGTTGTATTGGCAGTTAGGAAAAACTCATATTTCTGTTTAACAGCATCATTGTGAATCATGGTAAAGGGTAACATTTATTTCTTATAAAACTTTCCGCAGATGCACATCTCCCTAAGCTTTGTGAGTCTGTTTCTAACTCATATGCCAGAGACAGAGCTTGTTATTGTTTACTATGATCTTGTTTTCAATATAAGAACTCAATCTCCCATTGCAAGCTACCAGAATATTTATTCTGTTTATTATATTTAAGCAAAGTACAAATAAAATGATTCTGGGAGGAAAATGGAACAAACTCTTGAATAAACTAATCCTTATTTACCAAGAAGCTTAAAATGAATGTGATATCCAATGGAAATACAACCAAGAATTTTGCCATTTTTGAGGAGGCAGAGGAAAACTTTGTAGCAAAACTTGAATTAAATTTATCTCTGACAGTTAACCCACTGCCTTAATCTTTTCTCTCTATTTTATTTCCTAAATCAGTGAAAGCCTTTTTCAAACAATCTGAAAAAACCATACAGACATGTATGACATTGGGATGTTGAGATCGAAATGGTAATGAACATGAAAGCTCTGCTCATCCTCTGAGTGAAGGCACAACACACTGGGTTTTGGTCTTGTGCCTTGCACTGTTAGAATGTATGAAAAATGCCCAGAGTCCAGGAACCGCTGAAAATGATCTTTAGCATTACTTACAAGAATCGGGAGATCATTATGTAAGGGAGTATGTGGTGTCAATTCTGTAGGTTTTCCATCTAGTAATATCAAATTTAAATAGATATGAGAAAGACAAACAGTTGCAGGTATCTTCTGCTGTCCCAATGAACAGAGATTACTGTAATCTCTCACTACTTTCCTCTGGAGTATCCCAGAGGAGAGAAGCAATGCTTCATAAAAAGCAATATGATGATGGTAAAAATAAAAATGACACAATAGCACCATCATCTCCTTGTGTTTATTCTATGGGGAAATAAAAACCATGTTTACAAAACAATAAGGTTGTTACCTATGGATTTAGAACAGGAGCCATAATATTAGTACTGTCCAATTCCACATCTTCTCTATCTTTGCATACTCTAAGAATCATAGTTCAATTTTTAGCCAGAAACAACTTCATTTTTCTGATTAATCTTGATATTTTTCTCCCCTTTCCCATTAGTGCTATCATACTTACTTTTGTGTGTCACACTTACCTATTTGTTTCCAATCACACACAATAAATTGCTTTACTTTGATTTTATTCCTACTGTATCTCCAATCAAATATCCACTAATCTGTTTTGAGTATATCCATACCCCCTATTCCCTGAAACATGGCTCTTGGCAAAGGAAAAAAAAGTAAGAAGAAGAAGGAATAGAAACTCAACAAAGTAAAAGAGCATAAGCATAAAATCCACAAAAGCTATAGGTATGGTTTTGTGTCACATTTGCATAAAAATATCGGGAAGAACTGGTCTTTGTTAGCATGATCCTTATCACACTATTTTCACATGACCTATGAGTGCCAAACGTCCTGTGAATTAAATAAACATGAAATAACAACACAACAACACACTTGTAGAATTTAAATTCCTGTTTATTTTCAATGCAAAGCTGTTGTCACTCTTGGCTTCATCCCAGGTTTTGATCTAGCAAGCCAAGAATGCAAGGAGACAATCAGCAGCCCCAAACGGGTGGAAGAAAAAGGGCAAGGAGGGTAACTGACCTTTTTTTTTTTTTTTGGCTCTCCGGAGAATAAAGTACACATGGAATTATTGGCTCAGCTTTACAGTTTCAACTAATGATGGAAATAACCCCAGAGAACCCTTAAGGTGATAGGAGAAAGGAGCTACTTTTCTCGGAGTTCTTTGAGAATATTTCTTATAGTGTTAAAAGAGAAAGCTTTGGGAGTATAGTCAGCCACTGCCTGTCCATGGCAGGGAGGTAATCTCAAGTCAGAGTTGCTCTCTTCTTACAGAAATTATCCTTACAGAATACCTATCCCCATCCTCATGCTTTACCTACTTCCTCACAAGGTCAAGAGAGCCTAATGGGCCTGGTTTACTTTTAACCAGTTCTCTGCAGCTTTGCCCAAAGAAGTAGCCCAAGATTCAGACATTCGGCTTATTTCTGAAGCCCAGAATCTAGCAATAATGTACAGTGCAGCTGCTTCTCTTTTTTCTTTGACCATCTCAAAATGGTTTCTTTTTATTTGCTCTGGTTATGTTTATGACACACTGAAAGTCTCTGAGCAGCACTTCTGATGTGTATGTATGTGTGTTTAAACTACTTAGTTTTCTTTGCTTTGAAATTGTCACAGGTTAAAAAGAAAAGAAGACTAGGGAGACAAAATGTTAAAAAATAGAAACATCTGATTCCAAGCAAATTCTTCTTGATGTGGCGGGCCCTCCTATATAACCACATTTAAGTTATCCAGAGGCAAGAACTAAATGAAGATCTAACACATCCTAAATTAAGGGTAAATGGCCTATCCTGGGCCACTAAAGACTTTTCCATCTTTCTGTCAAGAAGAGGAATGAGATTGAAATTGGAACCGAAAACTGGGATAGCTTCTAGGATACTCAATGTCCAGGTCTGCAGTTTTTAAACTTCTCTCTGTCCACAGCAACTCAGCAGCTGTCAGGGGAACTGTTGAGCTAGGACTGACTTGGAATGATGGTGAGGGTGTTTGGTGGGGAGTGGCACAAGGTCAGTGAGCACCGGAGGGCACTGTGAAGTACAACCAGGTTGGCAAGAAATTGATTAGGGGGCTCTTAATATTCAACTTAATCTTCTGAATTCATTGAGCCTCAACTTCCTTCTTATCCAATATCATGCTCATCCTCTTTGAACATTAAAAGAGAAAACATATGTAAATGTACCTAGATTGGAATTCTAGCTAGAATCAGAGTTAAAGAAGCAGAGCAAGTTAAGTAGCTGATATTCTCATCAAGCACTCATAAACTTTAGATCTTAGTTATATATTTACTATTTTGATTACATTATCTGTGTCAATCATAGCAGTCGACATCTTCCATTCTTGATCTTATATGTTCATAGATCAAGTTAGAAGGAAATTACCTTGTATCTTCATTTTATGTAAGAGGAAACTAGACTCAAAGACAGGTGAGTGCCTGGTAGAAGTCTCAGGTAGCTAGTTTATGGGATAGAAGTGATTCACCCTCAGATTTTTAGAACTCTGACGTTTGTGCTCTCACCACACTCATGCTCCATTAATCTAGGGTCCATCTCTAAATCTGAATGGATGGGGAAAGCAAGTAAGGCAGATGTGGGACATCTGTTCCAAGGGAGGAATCCCAGTATTGGATATGTGATTTTCGTGTTATGAATCAATCCCAGATGAGTAGTTCAGTTTGAACAAATATTTGAGAGAAGTCTATGTGTAGAGTCAATCAGCAGCTGCTAGTATTCAGCATATCAATTTTTGTATCAATTATGAGCCTGGGTTTTGTTATAGGAACCAAGCCTCTTCCACTTACTAGTTATCTTATCCTAAATAACTTAATTTAGCAAGAGCAATAAAATCTATAAATTTAAAACAATGATATTACCTACTTTATAGGAGGCTTATAAAAGTTAATAATAAAATATATATCAAATATTTATCATTGTGCCTGATACAGTATAGGGAGACATTAATGAATGCTAGTTGTTGTTATATTATTGTAATTGTTAACATTTTCCTCATGTCACAAATGACTTTTCAAAATAGTTTTGTTAAAGTATTATTGATATACAATAAAACTGGACATATTTAATGTACATAACTTGAGATATGCATATACCTATGAAAGTATCACCACAATCAAGGTAATAAACAAATCCATCACCTCCTAAAGTCCTGCCTTCTCCACTTTGTGTGTGCGCTAAGAATATGTAACATGAGATCTAACCCTCTTAACAAATTTTTAAGTGTACAATACTGAACTGTTAACTATAAGCACGATGTTATGAAACAGATCTCTATCACTTGTGCCACATGCTTAACCTAAATTTTATACCCATTGACCAACAACTCCTCAATTTCCTATACCCCAGCCCCTGGCAACCACCATTCTACTCTCTGTTTCTATGAGTTTGACTACTTAAAATACCTCAAGTAAGTGGACTCGTACAGTATTTGTCCATCTGTGACTGGCTTATATTGTTGAGCATAATGTCCTCCAGGTGAGTCCATGTTGTTGCGTATGGCAGGGAAAAGGACTTGAATAGATATTCCTCCAAAGAAGACATGCAAATTACCAACAGGTACATGAAAAGGTGTTCAACATCACTAATCATCAGGGAAATGTAAATCAAAACCACAATGAGATAACATCTCACACCTGTTAGGATGGCTATACTCAAAAAACAAAAGAGAAACAACTGTTAGCAAGGATGTGGAGAAACTGGCACCCTTGTATGCTCTTGGTGGGAATGTAAAATGGTAAAGCCATTGTGGAAAGCAGTATGTAGATTCCTCAAAAAATTACAAATAGAACTATCATATGATCCAGCAATCCCACTTCTGGGTATATATTCAAAAGAATTGAAACTAGAGTCTCTAAGAGATATGTGCACTCCTATGTTCATTGCAACATTATTTACAATAGCCAAGATATAGAAAAAACTTAGATGTTCATGGACAGATGAATGGATTTTAAAAATGTGATGCATATATACAATGAAATATTCAGTCTTAAAAAAGAAGGAAATCTAAATGACTTTTATGGTATGAGGGTGGAAAGGGAATTGGAGAGGATTTCCATCTCTTCCCTGGATTGTTGGTAAATCCTGTGTTGATTCTGTATAGCGCCCCCGCCTTTGGAAATTTGAAGGTTTGGAGCATCTTCGCTTTTACATCACCAAGATCTGCTTGGGCATCCTAGCCTTCTCTTTCATTTGGGGATTTTGAATGACTTAAACCTTGGAAAGGGGTCAGTAGAGAATTGAATAGGGTTTCAGGCTGAATAAGTGGTCTTTTCTTGTTGCCCCTATTTCTATTCTGAGTTCTCACTGCTTTCATGCTTCTTCCAGCCCAAGATATGGAATCACACTTGAATATGGATTGGAGAATAGAAAGGAGGAGGAAAAACTAGATTATTTCTCCAAATATAACCTGTCTTGCCCCAGATCTGAGCCTTTTGAGACATTAAAGAAAGAACTAGAAATGAGATTGGGAAAGAAGACCCCAGTCTGACACCCTTAGGTTTTAAAAGTTGCTTAGGAATCAATAAAAAAGACTGGTTGTGGTTCCACGCTGAAGGAAGGGGGAAGGGGGGGCGGGGGAGAGAGAGAGAGAGAGAGAGACAGAGACAGATACACAGAGACAAAGAGAGAAACACACAGAACTACGAGAAGGAAATACTTTGGACTTAATTTTCCAAATGGGAATAGGTGGTGAAATCATCTGGAGAGAGAAAGGCTGAACTATGGTAAACATTTTCATAAAATAGAAAAATCAACACTTAAAATTATATTTTACTATTTTTTTATGCATTACACTAGCACTTCAAATCTTCAGCATATTCTGTAGGATTAAAATAAAGCTATACTCACTGAACAAATCTATATTCCTTTTTTTATGCTGTTTATATAATATTTAAATCAATGATATGGTACAACTTTTTTAATATTTGGGTCTACGAGTGTCAATTAATAAAACAGAATCTTAAATTACAAATTCTGATAACTGAATTTTTGACTAATACCAATAGAATAATTTTATAATCATATCTAAATTTTTGGAATGACCAGCTAATTTAAAAATTATAAATTTCTTTATGTTCCCAATATCTTCAGAAACATGGAGAAATAGGGAACACAGCTTGTGACAAAAAGCTTTCTTGCAGCATTATTTTTCTTCAAAGATCCATAAGAACGTGTGCCTCTCTCTCTCCTTCTCTCTCTCTCTTTCTCTCTTTCTCTTTCTCTCTCTCTCTCTCTCACACACACACACACACACACACACATTCACAGATGATAAACCCATAAAACACCACCAAATCAAAAAAAGCAAAATGAAGTGACATTTAGGCTATGAAGTCTTAATTTAGGTACCACAATGATTAGAGTGTTTTAATATCCTAATAACTGATAAATAGACTACATGTCAGACATTTCATTCCTTTTTAATCAAAACTCCTAGTCTGCTAAATTAATCACCCCCTTGGGGTACAGTAGCAGATTTCCAATTTAGTCATAGAACATTAATAATGAAAAGTTCTGGGGTGCATTTCTTTATGTTCTTCTTCTTTTTAGTTAATTATCAAGGAGTTTAAAGAGACGAAGCAGGAAAGGGGCTGTTACCTTGACAGTTGCAAGCAAAACAGATAAATGCAGAGTGATTCAAGTCACAGATTTGTATATAAAACATACAACAAATATACTCCTTGCCATTTTTCTCCCTCTCATGTAAAATATTTCATCTGGCCCTCACTTATCTGGGACTATACAGGGAAAAGAAGAGGCCCACCAATTCAGAATTAGGGGGGCACAATTGACCTGTAAGAGCCTTGTCACTTGAATGAGAGCAGAGAAAACTTATGATGTTGATGTACTTTGATATCATGTTTATTTGAAATCCCTTTGCCTCTTTCACATAAATTGTATTAAATCAGTGTTACCTATCCTATTTTTTACGTGACTCAAATTGTATCTAAATTACATAAATTACTTTCGTTGTTACTTTTTAAGAAATTGTTGTTATTACCCACCACACTCCAGACTAGCTAATTTTTCCCCCAAATATTGGCTCTTTAAATCAACACAGTTTTATTAAATAGTTTCACATGTTCGGCTCAAGCTACTCAACAGATTAGACTATCTCTTCCTCTTAGAATTCTATGATTTATTTCTATTTTGAATCTGTTATATCCAAAATCAGATGACTGAGGGCCTTCAGAGATAGTTCATAGATCCTTTGATCCAGAACCTTATATGTATCAATATATAACCCAAGCTAGTTTCCTGTACCTTGTGTACTATGATAATTTTTACACAATGTTTACTATAAAGGCATGAAATATCATATATACATTCTTCTAAACTAACAGGAAAGCTCTAGCATACTTATTCTTATTGAACCCATGCTAGCATAAAAGGTCAGCTGTTTCTTTCTCAAATGAATTTAATGTCATCAATCACATTGGTTTAAAAAAATACCACTTATCAGCATATCATCTACTGATTTACATTTTCTAAAACTCATCTTTGCACCCTTTTTGAGTTGTTTATTTTCATCTAAAGACAACTTCCATCTTCTGACCTGACCTCCTTATTCTTTTCTCTACATATGCATGTAATTATTTTAAGCCTGGAGACAAAATCATTTAACAGAATAAGAACTGTCTGATTGCTTCTTCCAAAGAAAAACAACAAATTGTAGCCCTAATAAACTGGTTTTGTTATTGAATCACAGACATTAAATCTAAAAGTAACTGAGTATAAGTAGAGCTCTGAAAACTTTGCACAGACTTATTTAATAAACCAGCTTAAAGATATTGTCAAAGCAGACATTCTTCAATTTGACAATTCTGTGACATAAAGTAGAATCAGGAGGACATCTTGTGTGGGCTTCCCAGGTACAAGAAAAAAATGAGAATTTTTTGTAGCATGTGTTTGTTGTATGACCTAGGGAAATTTCTGTGACTCCTCTAATCCTTGATTTCTCCCATCTGTAAGAAGACATTAGTAATGTCTATATTAGCAGTGGCTTAACTATTAAATTAGATAAGAATTACTTAAAAGAATAGCCTAATATCTTTCTCTTCCCTTAATCTAAGCTTGCATTGCTACAATAGTGTCACAGTCAACAAAATATCTCTTTTCTCATTTATTTCTACTTAGATTTGCCCTTCCTCTTCCTCATAACATATCAGAAATTCCCTATAATTATGAATGGATTGAAATCCTGTGGCAGGTAAATCACAATGTGGCTAAAGCAATTAATAAAAGATACCACTGTTATTTACTCTATCGTCTTATGGTAATTGACTTGAACCATCTACTCCAGACACTTAAACAATTGAAACGAAAAATATATGTTCACTGAGTATACCAAAACAAGGCAAAACAAAATAAACATTAATAAAAGAAGATGTATCAACTTCCTTATATCCAATTTCCCATAATTTTTCCTGGTGCCAGAAAAGGACATTCTTATGTTCTTAATATTATCCCATTCAGGATGGACATGGCTGAGGGTGGCTGCCATTCTAGTAAATCTATTTGACTGTGATTTCACTGCCCTGGGTCTCTGCCACATTTACTGTTAAAAGTATCCATCCGGAGAACGTGCGCAGAAAAGGAGAGGCAACACATGGAAAGGAAGGTCTCTGGAATGTGGAGTTCTGGAGTTTGGAGCCTGCGAGATCTTGGTTCCCAGGCCAGAGGTTCAGCCTGAGCTCCTGTGGTGGGAGCTCTGAGTCCAAACCACTGGACTAACAGAGAACCTCAGACCCCAGGGAATATTAATGAGAGTGAGGCCTCCCGGAGGTCCTAAACTCAGCACCAAACCTGGTTCTATCCAACTGCCTGCAACTCCAGTATTGGATGCCTCAGGCCAAGCAACCAGTAAGACAGGAATACAGCCCCATGCATCAAAAAAAAAAAAAAAATAATAAAATTTAAAGGACAGAAAAGTATGTTACAGACAAAGGAGCAAGGTAAAAACTTAAAAGACAAAATAAATGAAGAAGAAATAGGCAACCTACCTGAAAAAGAATTCATAGTAATGATAGTAAAGATGATCCAAAATCTCGGAAACAGAATGGAGAAAATACAAGAAACATTTAACAAGGATGTAGAACTAAAGAGCAAACAAACAGTGATGAACAACACAATAATTAAAAATACTCTAGAAGGAATCAATAGCAGAATAACTGAGGCTGAAGAATGGATGAGTGAGCTAGAAGATAAAATGGTGGAAATAACTGCCAAGGAGCAGAATAAAGAAAAAAAAATGAAAAGAATTGAGGACAGTCTCAGAGACCTCTAGGACAACACTAAAGACACCAACATTGAAATTTTAGGAGTCTCAGAAGAAAAAGAGAAAAAGAAAGTGTCTGAGAAAATATTTGAAGAGATTATAGTCAAAAACTTCCCTAACATGGGAAAAGAAATAGTCAATCAAGTCCAGGAAGCACAGAGATTCGCATACAAGATAAACCCAAAGAGAAAAATGCCCAGACACATATTAATTAAAATAAGAAAAATAAAATACAGAGAAAGAATATTAAAAGCAACAAGGGAAAAGTAACAAATAACATACAAGGGAATCCCCATAAGGTTAACAGCTGATCTTGCAGCAGAAACTCTGCAAACCAGAAGGGAGTGGCAGGACATATTTAAAGTAATGAAAGGGAAAAACTTACAACCAAGATTAATCTACCCAGCAAGGATATCTATCAGATTTGATGAAGAAATTAAAATCTTTAGAGACAAGCTAAAGTTAAGAGAATTCACACCACAAAACCATCTCTACAACAAATGCTAAAGGAATTTCTCTAGGCAGGAAACAAGAGAAGGAAAAGACCTACAAAAACAAAACAATTCAGAAAATGGTAATAGGAACATACATATCAATAACTACCTTAAATGTAAATAGATTAAATGCACCAACCAAAAGACATAGACTGGCTGAATGGACACAACAAAAAGACCTGTATATATGCTGTCTACAAGAGACACACTTCAGACCTAAGTGCACATACAGACTGAAAGTGAGGGGATGGAAAAAGATATTCCATGCAAATGGAAATCAAAAGAAAGCTGGAGTAGCAATTCTCATATCAGACAAAATAGACTTTAAAATAAAAACTATTACAAGAGACAAAGAAGGACACTACAGAATGAGCAAGGGATCAATCCAAGAAGAAGATATAACAATTGTAAATATTTATGCACCCAACATAAGAACACCTCAATACATAAGTCAAATGCTAACAGCCATAAAAGGGGAAATTGACCATAACACAATAATAGTAGGGGACGTTAACACCCCAATCTCACCCATGGACAGAGCATCCAAATTGAAAATAAATAAGGAAACACAAGCTTTAAATGATACATTAAACAAGATGGACTTAATACTTAGAGGATATTCCATCCAAAAACAAGAGAATACACTTTCTTCTGAACTGCTCATGGAACATTGTCCAGGATAGATTATATCTTGGGTCACAAATCAAGCCTTGGTAAATTTAAGAAAATTGAAATCGTATCAAGTATCTTTTCTTACCACAACGCTATGAGACTAGATATCAACTACAGGAAAAAATCTGTAAAAAAATACAAACATATGGAGGCTAAACAATACACTACTAAATAACCAAGAAATCACTGAAGAAATCAAAGAGGAAATCAAAAAATACCTAGAAACAAATGACAATGAAAACATGATGACCCAAAATATGGGATGCAGCAAAAGCAGTTCTAAGAGGGAAGTATATAGCAATAAATTCCTACCTCAAGAAACAAGAAACATCTCAAATAAACAACCTAACTTACACATAAAGCAATTAGAGAAAGAAGAACAAAAAAACCCCAAAGTTAGCAGAAGGAAAGAAATCATAAGGATCAGATCAGAAATGAATGAAAAAGAAATGAAGGAAACAATAGCAAAGGTCAATAAAATGAAAAGCTGGTTCTTTGAGAAGATAAACAAAATTCATAAACTATTAGACTCATAAGGAAAAAAGGGAGAAGACTCAAATCAACAGAATTAGAAATGAAACATAAGTAACAACTGACACTGAAGAACTACAAAGGATCATGAGAGATTACTACAAGCAACTATATGCCAATAGAATGAATAACCTGGAAGAAATGGACAAATTCTTAGAAAAGTACAACCTTCCGAGACTGAACCAGGAAGAAATAGAAAATATAAACAGACCAATCACAAGCACTGAAATTGAAACTGTGATTAAAAATCTTCCAACAAACAAAAGCCCAGAACCAGATGGCTTCACAGGAGAATTCTATCAAACATTAAGAGAAGAGATCACACCTATCCTTTTCAAATTCTTACAAAATATAGCAGAGGTTGGAAAACTCTCAAACTCATTCTACAAGTCTACCATCATCCTGATACCAAAACCAGAAAAAGATGTCATGAAAAAAGAAAACTACAGGCCAATATCACTGATAAACATAGATGCAAAAATCCTCAACAAAATACTAGTAAACAGAATCCAACAGCACATTAAAAGGATCATAAACCATGATCAAGTGGGGTTTGTCCAACAAATGCAAGGTTTCTTCAATATATGCAAATCAAGCAATGTGATACACCATATCAACCAACTGAAGGATAAAAACCATCTGATCATCTCAATAGATGCAGAAAACTTTTTGACAAAATTCAACACCCATTTACGATAAAAAGTCTCCAGGAAGTAGGCATAGAGGGAACTTTCCTCAACATAATAAAGGCCATAAATGACAAACCCACAGCGAACATCATTCTCAATAGTGAAAAACCAAAACCATTTCCTCTAAGATCAGGAACAAGACAAGGTTGCCCATTCTCACCACTATTATTCAACATAGTTTTGGAAGTTTTAGCCACAACAATCAGAGAAGAAAAAGAAATAAAATGAATACAAATCACAAAAGAAGAATAAAACTGTCACTATTTGCAGATGACATGATGGTATATATAGAGAATCCTAAAGATGCTACCAGAAAACTACTAGAGCTAATCAATGAATTTGGTAGAGAAGCATGATTCAAAATTAATGTACAGGCATCTCTTGCATTCCTATACACTAATGATGAAAAATCTGAAAGAGAAATTAAGGAAACACTCCCATTTACCATTGCAACAAATAGAATAAAATACCTAGGAATCAACCTACCTAAGGAGACAAAAGACCTCTATGCAGAAAACTATAAGACACTGATGAAAGAAATTAAAGATGATACCAGCAGATGGAGAGATATACCATGTTCCTGGATTGGAAGAATCAACATTGTGAAAATGACCATACTATGCAAAGCAATCTACAGATCCAGTGCAATCCCTATCAAATTACCAATACATTTTTCACAGAACTAGAATAAAAAATTTCACAATTTGTATGGAAACACAAAAGATGCCGAATAGCCAAAGCAATCTTGAGAAAGGAAAATGGAGCTGGAGGAATCAGGCTCCCTGACTTCAGACTATACTACAAAGCTATGGTAAACAAGACAGTATGGTACTGGCACAAAAACAGAAATATAGAGCAATGCAACAGGATAGAAAGCCCAGAGATAAACCCACACACATATGGTCACCTTATCTTTGATAAAGGAAGCAAGCGTATACAATGGAGAAAAGACAGCCTCTTCAATAAGTGGTGCTGGGAAAACTGGACAGCTGAATGCAAAACAGTGAAACTAGAACACTCCCTAACACCATACACAAAAATAAGCTCCAAATGGATTAAAGACCTAAATATAAGGCCAGACACTATAAAACTCTTAGAGAAAAACATAGGCAGAACACTCTATGACGTAAATCACAGCGACATCCTTTTTGACCTACCTCCTAGTGAAATGGAAATAAAAACAAAAATAAATAAATGGGACCTAATGAAACTTAAAAGCTTTTGCTGGTAGGAGAATTTCAGGCTCATGACGGCTTAGTTATATCACTTCAGAATCTGGAGGTGGTTGTACAGTAGTTCAAGAGTCAGGATGCTAAGTTGGCTTGTCTTTCCATTCAGGGACCCTAGATGGCTGCAGCAGCTTCTAACACGATATCCTCGCAAGGTGAAGTCCTAAGCAGTAGAGAAGGATGTCTGGGGTTAAAAGAGGTTTCTCTTTACATGTTTTTTATCAGGGAGAAAAATCTTGCCATGAAACCCCAAGCATGTTTGTCACAGGGACAGTTTGGACCTCAGGATTATCTTTCCAAAGGGAGGATATGCCAACCTCAGCAGTCTCACACCTGGATTAAGTCTCAGCCCTTTAATTGTGATTCTCCTCCCTGTTCCTTTCTGTCAGAACAAGAGCTTTTACCCTCTGGTCCATTTCCACCGTGGCTGTTTTAACAGAAACATTTGTTACATAATCAGTGGTTTATTTAGTCCTAAGACCCATTGAAAGAAGCAGAGAATTTCATAATTATTAGCTCAACTACTTTATCTTGCATTAAAAAAAAACAAAACAAGGATTTATAATGCTTAAGAATATAAAAGTGTTCATGGCCAAGTAATGTTGAAAAATTAAAAAGTTAACAAATTTATGTATAGTCTATAAAAAACTATAGTATCAAAACTAGAATATTTAGCATACTTTTTTCTTCTAAGGAACATGACAATAATTCTATAAACATTCATGACATTCCAATTCTAGATTACCTACATCTCCCATTTCTTAAATCCCTAGGTGTCTGTGAATATGTGATCACAGTAAGTATTAGGTTATCCACAATTAGAACCCCAGTAGAATGAGTATCCCCTAGTTTCCCTGTGGTAGACTATTATGGATGTTCTTTTTTTGCTAATGTATTAGGAAGAGAAGAAAAATATGACAGCATTTTAAAAGTTCACATAATATGGTTATACACCCCCAAAATTAAAAATATATATGTTAAATTATAAACTATTAGAAGGAATAAGATATATTTTGGTTGAATGGCTATATACAAGGAAGAATATAAATATCAAAACTCAGGTTTTGATAAAGGAAAAAAAATCCATTTTCAAAGGCATCAACAACTAAATACTAGAAAATAATTTTGTAAGATATGAGCAAAATTTCTTTCTGGAAAACTATAAACCTTTACTCAGTGACAAAGAAATATATATATATTTTTTAACATCTTTATTGGAGTATAATTGCTTTACAATGTTGTGTTAGTTTCTGCTGTATAACAAAGTGAATCGGCTATATGTATACATATATCCCCATATCCCCTCCCTCTTGCATCTTCCTCCCACCTTCCCTATCCGACCCCTCTAGGTGGTCACAAAGCACGGAGCTGATCTCCTTGTGCTATGTGGCTGCTTCCCACTAGCTATCTATTTTACATTTGGTAGTGTATATATGTCAATGCCACTCTCTCACTTTGTCCCAGCTTCCCCTTCCCCCATCCCTCCATGTCCTCAAGTCCATTTTCTACGTCTGCATCTTTATTCCTGTGCTGCCCCTAGGTTCATCAGAACTATCTTTTTTTAGATTCCATATATATGTGTTAGCATATGGTATTTGTTTTTCTCTTTCTGACTTACTTCACTCTGTGTGACAGACTCTAGGTCCATCCACTTCACTATAAATAACTCAATTTCATTTCTTTTTATGTCTGAGTAATATTCCATTGTATATATGTGCCACATCTTCTTTATCCATTCATTTGTTGATGGACACTTAGGTTGCTTCCATGTCCTGGCTATTGTAAATAGTGCTGAAATGAACATTGTGGTACATGACTCTTTTTGAATTATGGTAGAAATATATTTTTTAAAAAGGAAAAAAAGGCAGTAGACTGTTACTACATTTGAAGGTTCAATGTTGCAAATATGTATTTAATTCGTAAAAGAATAAAATATTTGAAGAAAGTTTTTCTACCTATTTCATTTCAAACTTCAGAGAAGTTTCAAGAATACTACATAGCACTTTTACAAGCCCTTCGTTTTTTCTTTACAGATTCAACCATTTAAAATAATTTGCCCCATTTGATTTATTCTCTCTCTCTTTATTTTAAAGAACTGTTAACCGTTTGAGAGTAAGTTGCAAACATCATGCCTTTTATCTTAAATACTTCAGTTTGTATTTCCTAAGGACAGTGACATTCTTTGACAGTATAACAAAATCATAAAATCGGGAAATTCAGCATTGCATTTCCTTGCCAGGTTACTTTAGTCTCCTTTGTTGTTTTTGGGGGTTTGTTTTTTTGGGTTTTTTGTCTTTCATGGTTTTGATCTTCAGAGTACAGGGCTGTTAGTTTGTAGAATTCCTCTCAATGTTTTCTCAGATTCAGGTTGTCCACTTGGGTCACAAATTGCATACAAGTGATGCTGTGAACTTACTAATGCACAATAGAGGGAAGATACATACTGTAAGTTTGTCCTCTTGTTGGTGATGTTGTTGATCCCTGGTTTAAGACTGTGCTTTCAGGTTTCTCATGGTAAAGTTACTACTTTCCCCTTTACAATTAGTGAGTAATTGGTGGGGAAATATTTTGAGGTTCTGTAAACATCCTGTTCCTCATCAAACTTTCACTTACTATTTTTAGCATCTGTTCATGATTCCTGATTGAATCATTTATAATTCTGATGGTTGCCAAATGTGATTAATTAATTACATCCTGTTTTTATTTGTTGGAAGTCTACTGTAAAGAAATGCCTTTTCCTTTTGCTACATTAACATATTAATTAATTTTATGTTTATATTATTATGCACTAATAGAATAATGTTTTTTTCTATGGGTTATAATGCAATACTATGATTATTTATTCTGATGTTTAAATCAGTTTGGTCAGTAGGAGCCTCTTCAACATGTTCCCGTATGTCTTTCAACATTTCCTTGTATTGCCCAGCCCTGGAATCATTTCTCTTCAGAGCCTTTGTTCCTTTTAATTCAGACTGATGTTTAACATGGACACCAGGCACAAGGGGTGCTCATTGCTACTAAGATATCATTGTTCTTATGTCCTTTCAGAGGAGAAAAAGAAACCAAAAACTAGGAAATATGTGTGTGGGGTATGTGTGTTTGTTTGTACGTTTATATGTATTCATATCGCTTTTTGAGTTTATACTGATACATCCAATTCCAATCCAATACCATAAGGTTTATTCTCAGCCTTCTCCCTTTTATTTGTAACACTCTTCTCCCAAAATGAGAAACTTGGCTCCTATTATATTATCTTCAACATAATTACTTACTACAGTTTTTCTAGGATACATAGAATGTGAACTCAGAATCCTGAATTCAAATCATTGCAGAAAATATACTGCTAAACCTAGTAACTAAAGTTTCATCACTGTAAGCTCTTTTTGTCATTAGTCTCAGAGGATGTTATAAAAATCCCATGTTTAAAAGTTAACCTGGATTAGTCCTTTTTTTTCCTCTCCCCCCCTCTTCCCTCTCTCCTCTTTCTTCTCCTATTTCAGTGTGATTGTTACACATTTGAAGTAGCTTTATGCTTATCTGTCTGTCTCCCATTTTAAGTTTTCTATTCTCTCAACTTCTGTTACCATCCTAGTCTGTGCTATCATTCTATCTCCCCTGAGTAATGAAATAATTCTTGACTGATCTTTATCTTTCCAAAAAAGCAGCCAAAGTGCTTTCAGTAGTACTTTCAAATAGCCCTGACTATGTCATTCTTTGGCTCTCAATCCTCCACCAATGGCTTCCTATTTCACTCAGAATAAATAAAGCAAAAAGTTTACAATAATGTGCAAGTCTCTGTGTAGGCTACCTTCTCTTCCAATGTCTCTCTAACGTTATTTGCATACCCACACTGATCTATTGTTTTTTCTCAAATATTCTAGGCACTCTCCTGCCCGTTTCCCTTGTTTTTCCTGGTGTTTGAAAGGCCCTTTTCCCTAATTGTGGAATGGCTTTCTTCCTTGATTCCTTACTTCCTTCAGAACTGTTCTCAAGTCTTCTTAGTGTGATTTTCCTTGACCAACTTATTTATAATAAAAACCTTCACTCTACTCTTTCGATTCCTCTCTCCACTTTATTCTTCTCCATAGCACTTACTACAAACATGTTGCATACTTTCCTAATTTATTCCCTGTATTGTCTGAATTAGAAAGTAAATTCCAGTAAAGCAGAGGTCTTTGTGTTTTGCTCACTCTGTATCCCCAGTGAGTACTGTGAATGATATAATACATTTTAATAAATAGTTGTCTAATTAATGAATGAATCTTCTTATCATAAGGCTCTTTTATAACTTTCAAAAGGAATCAAGATAAAAGTTGCTTAAAATATTTAATGGAAATGAGTTTTAACTTACATTTTTTTAAGAGTACTTTTCCTGGTTAGGTTGTTTTCTCACTCTGTGTGTGTGTGTGTGTGTGTGTCTGTGTGTGCGCGCGCACATGCATTGGGTTAAGGACATTGGAGCTTAATTGTATAAGTGGTGGTATCTATATGGTTACAAAAAATCTTGCTTACAATAGGAGGTTATATAATTCTTCATTTTCAAAAATTCTCTAACAAATCTAATTTCTCAGTTTCTCTGATAAACTGCAAGTTTTGGCTCTGCTATGGACTTTCCATTCTCTGGAGTTACAAAACATTTTGGAGAAAATAGCAAGCAATGAATGCAAAGGAGGGCTTGTATTCTCTGCACAGAGTGGGCAGAGATTTCTCATTTCATACATCATTACAACTTTCTCCAATGATTGGGCACCAATTTCATCTCACTCCATCACAAAAAGCTACCTGCTCACAAATTCAACTCCCAGGCCAAGCTGAAACAATCTCCACCACACACTATCTGTAAAACCTTGTAATTTCAATTGTTCATGCTAAAATGTTATGTTATGCATTTCAGTGCAATCTCATCATACTAGCACATTGCAATAGGCTAATGAACTGTAACAAAACTCAGTTTCAAAAGTGTCAAACATAATGAAAAAAGGAAAAAAATATAACAGAAACACATGCGTCCTCAATTGGATATATAAATTCTTTGTATTTAGACTTATATAGGTTTCACACACTATTACTGATTTGTTTTAAATGGCCTTAGTATTTTAGCATTATTCAGCTAGTCTATCTAAATCAACATACTGAACTGGCATCAAGAGGTACTGACTCAACTGAATATTCATTCTCAAGTTTGCCACTCTCAATTAGGTAACATTTCCCCTTTATTATAGATCACTATTTTGGGGAGGAATCCAAGATACCTTGTCTTCATTCATCCATTCCTTTTTGTTTGTTTGTTTTTTTCCCTGGTTTTATTTTGAGCATCTACTGTGTACAAGGTTCCAGGGAAACCATGGTGATCATAGCAGAAATGATGTCCATTCTCACAGAGCATACAACCTAGTGGAGAAGACAGAAATTAATAAAAATAATCCCTCAAATATATATATTTACAAGCTGAGGTAAAGACTAGGAAAGAAAAGTTTAGAGATCTGTATAATATTACAAACCAAAGTTCTAGGAGTTAGAAGGAAGGCTTCCCTGAAAAAGTAATTGACCCAAGAGCAAAGAATGGATGAGGGTGGAGTGGATGTGAGCATATACTCTAGAAGTAGGCTTGTTATGTGTAAAACTCTAGAGAAAAAAATTGTTTGATCAACTGGAAAAGGGCAGTATGACCCTGATATCAGGTAAGATTGGCAATGGCATAACATGAGACTGGAGATGTTGGCACAGCCAAGTTCTGTTGGATTTGGGACTTTAAGAATCAAGGACTCAGACTTCCCTGGTGGCTCAGTGGTTGAGAATCCACCTGCCAATGCAGGGGACAAGGGTTCGAGCCCTGGTCCGGGAAGATCCCACATGCTGCGGAGCAGCTATGCCCCTGCACCACAACTACTGAGCCTGTGCTCTAGAGCCCGCGAGCCACAACTACCAAAGCCCACGCACCTAGAGCCCATGCTCCGCAACAAGAGAAGCCACCGCAATGAGAAGCCCGTGCACTGCAACAAAGAGTAACCCCCGCTCGCCACAACTAGAGAGAAGCCCGCGTGCAGCAATGAAGACCCAATGCAGCCAAAAACAAATAAATAAATAAATAAATTTATTTTTTTAAAAAAAGAACCAAGGACTCTATTGAGGAATTTCTAAAATGAAAATGAGTTTATCAGATATTCATTTTAGCATGTTCCTTCTAGCAAACGTGAAGAGAATGGATTTGAAAAGGCCATAGGTGGAAACTGAGAAAAGTAGGAGATGGAGCAATGGACATGAGGCAGTCTTGATGCCAGTAGAATTGGAGTGATGTATGCAGATTAAAGAGATATTTGGGAGAAAAAATAAAGGAGATATAATAATTGATTGGGTATAAAAAGTGAAGGGAATGAATGTGTCAAAGATGATAGCTAGATTAATTAGATATATATTCAATAAAGATTTGTTGAGTGCCTATTAAATCCAAATGCCATTCAAGGGCCAGAGCAATAGCAGTGAAAACAAAACAAAACAAAACAAATTCCTGCCTTCATAGAATTTATATGCTAGTTGGAGGAGACAGATAATAACTTAATTAGTAAATAAAATATAGATTTGTTCATATGGTGAAAAATGGAGAAAAATAAAATCAAGAAAATGTACGGGGAGGTGGAGTTAATGGTTAAATGAGTGGAGAATCATAATTTCAAATAAGAGAAACCCACATGGAAACGCATACTGAGAAGGTGAAATTTGAGCAAAGATTGGAAGGATAGAAATCTGAAAATAATACCAAGAAAGTGACATTTGTGGAAATATCTGAAGGGGATAAAGAAGGAAGGCTTAAGCATAGCCAGAACAAGAATATTCATGTCAAGTTCCTTTTGTAGAAATTTTCAAGATATTTTAAAAATCTTCCTCAAATAACATTCACAATTTTGCTGTCTTCTCATATATCCATCAGCTTCAACCTGCGCTCCCTTTTCCCCTTCTTTTCTTCCTTTTTCCTCAAACATTTATCATCTTTGAATAAACTGTATAATCTGTTACTCTCAACTAGAAGATAAGTTCCTTAGTGATATTTTTCTCTGTTTTTCCTAGAACATTGCCTGTCATAGAGCATGTATTCTATACATATTTGTTAAATGAATAAATGAATGTCTGTCTTCAAAAGTATCTCCTTTATATGCATACACTAGATATATTCAATTTTCTTATTATAATTCAGTGTCAAAGAGTTGAGTATGCTAAATCAATTTTCTATCCTTAGTTTCTTCCTTTACACAATAGAAGACTGCAGAAATCTTTGATCCTGAATTAACTAATAAATAATCTTACTGCTCTACTCTATGAATATATGCATAGATCATGTATATACACAATTCTGTACTTTTTCTCTTAATTTTACCTGTACAATACAAGTTTAAGGTAAATTTTATACCACATATGCTATACAGAAAATATGAGTAGATAATCTTAAGATAATTATTTTGCTTCACTTCTCAATATAATAACAAAGCAAGCAAGAAAGCAGATATTGCTTTTGAGTTGAAATGTGATAGGTGAATAAATTAACTAAAAAATGCCAAAGGATTGAAATATGTTGAAAAATACTTAGTCTACCTTGCTAAAGGGAAAGATAATGAATGACTATGCCTTTTACATCTATATTTTTATAGCACTTTCTGTAAAACAAATGATGCATTACTGATACAGCTATTGCCAAAATGGTATTAGAGCAGTGCCATTTTGCCAATTTTTCTTCCTAACTAATGAAATCTTATTTTCTACAAGAAGTCATTTGTAAAATATATTAAGTGTTTTAAGATACTTCTTACTGAATAAAAGTTTCCCTTTTGGACTTAAATACATGCACTTGGTACATAGTGTTTAGACATAAATATCAGAACACTAAGACTAGCAATATTATCTATCTACACACACACACACACACACCACACACATCAGTGATAGTGTGACAATACTATAGAGCTACCTTTCTCTCAGTTTGATTTTATTATAGAGCCCATGTGCACTAAACTGTCTCATCATGCTTTATCATGAGTGAAGTTAACATAAATTAATACTAAAATATATGCCTTTGGTGCTCTTACTTAGGGGGCCTATGACATTAATAGGCATCACTAAGACAGAATGTTTATACCAAATCAAGGCACCAGGTGGAGGTCAGGAAATGTATTGTGTGTTAGAAATAAAAATGCATTGCTCTCGTCTGATGAAAGCAGAAAATTGACAGATTTTTGCTCTTTAACATGGAAATTTTCCTGTATTCATGTTTGCCCTTTCATACCTAATGCCTACTTTGTTGATTAGGTCAATTATTTTAATATTTTTCAGAAACATAAAATTTAAAAAAAAAATTTAAAAATTCCAGAACCTACTATTTTCTCTGAAAGGTATACTTTAATTAGCTTCAAGCTTAAAAAATGAAAAATTCAATATACTAGGTATATGATTTAGAAGATTTACTAAATAACACCATGCAGACCTAAAGCCAAACTTTAACACTTATTTGTATATATTTAACATATTTTAGTTAGTACCATTTTAGTTCAAAGAGAAATCTACAATGGATGTAATGATTCTTGACATTTAAAGTGTCTGGTCCATTGTTCTGGTCATACTTTATGAAAGACTTTCTACAAATGTGTCAATATAGTTTTTATTGAAGGAAATTAATGAATTAGGTCAATATTACAAAAATGGAGAAAAATAAAAATTAGCAGTTACTGTGAATTTTTTTATTCAAGTATAGTTGACTCACAATATTGTATTAGTTTCAGGTGTACAACATACTTATTCATATTTTTATAGATTATATTTTATATAAAGTCATTATAAAATATTGGATATATACCCTGTGCTGTACATTACATCCTTGTAACTTATTTATTTTATACCTAGTAATTTGTACGTCTTTATTCCCTTCATTTCTTTTGCCCCTCTACTCACTCATTTCCCTCTGGTAACCACTAGTTTGTTCTCTATCTCTGAGTCCATTTCTTTTTTGTTATATTCATTCATTTTCTTTATTTTTTAGATTCCACATGTAAGTGAAAACATACAGTATATGTCTTTTTCTATCTGACTTATTTCACTGAGTGTTATACTCTCTGGGTTCATCCATGTTGTCACAAATGCCAAATTTTAATTCTTTTTTTTTATGGCTGAGTACCATTCCCCAGTGTGTGTTTGCATGTGTGTGTACATACATACACATATCATTGTGTATATATACACATCACAATGTGTGTGTTTATACATACACACACATACACACACATACACAGTGGAATGCTACTCACCCAGAAAAATATATACATATGCCACATTTTCTTTATCCATTCATCTGTTGATGGACACTTAGGTTACTTCCATATCTTGGCAATTGTAAAAAATATTGCTGTGAACACTGGGGTGTATGTATCTTTTCAAATTAGTGATTTCATTTTCTTCAGGTAAATACCCAGGAGTGGAATTGCTGGATCATGATAGTTCTATTTTTAATTTCTTGAGGAACCTCCATACTGTTTTCCAGGATAGTTGTACCAATTTATATCCCCACCAACAGTGTACTAGAGTTTCACTGTGAGCTTTTTTGATTTGCATATTCCTGCCTTTCAAATCTGTGATTTTTTTCTAACATTTATTTATTCATTTTCTATCTACTTCACTCTTCTTTTTTTCTGATATTAAACATAGCTTTAGAATAGGATCTTTATGCTTATTAAATGTTGTCTTATTTTGACATTTTATTCAATAATCTACAAATTTTCCCATTTTTGTCTTCAAAGTCTTCTATTAAATTTTTCATTTTCCATACATTTATAATTTTAGAAATGTTTTCTTCATTCTCTCAATTCAATTTTCCTATAATACCCTAGGTTGATTTATTGAAGCAATATTTCTTATATTCTCCAAAGTTGCTAGTTAGATTATTTTAAGATGCCCTTGTGTTCCTTGAATTATCTCTTTCCTCTGGTGTAATTTGTCTACTTTTAATGTGATGCTTCCCTCCTATGCAGTTGTTTTCCCTAAATATAACTTAACCACTGGGTTTTTATTTTTTATTAATATTTGTGTACAGTATGGTTTGTATAAGGATTTACTTTTTATATGTGTTTTCTTGAACTAATTATGAGCTTTAAATATATTAGCATGCCCACTGACACTTTTCATTTTAGAATTAGTGGTCAAAATATTAGCAGACAAACTGTGAGGGAAGTTAAGAGCCCTATTCTGGTGTGCCAATCCTGACATCCAAACTTCAGTAACTCACTGGCAAATTACACATATTTCTTATGGATTCAGTGGTTATGATGGTAAATATCTCCACTGACAAGTGTCCTCTATATGAGTGTGGGTATGAATGAGTAGCCATTGATGATCATTAAATTAAAAACCTAGAGCATTTCTTTATATTCCAATCTGAGTTTGGATATTCCACTCTGAGTTTGGAGTTTGGTAGAAAACTCCAAATTTTATTACAGCCTTTCCTGTACCTGTTTTGCCTATATCTTTCTCTACTTCATCAATCACTTGCATTCCATATGCTCTTGGTATTCCAACATTTTGTCAAAGGTTCTAATGGGTGCACTGCTTGTTTTCTTATGGTTTTACTCTATTTAGTACATATTTGTTTTTCATTTATATGAGATTGGGAGGGCAGGGAGATAGGTTATGTATACTTAATCCACAGTCTTGTTCCAGAAACCATATACTTTCCACTTCCTAATATTTTTACTCTTCATTTTATTTCAGTCTTTTCACAGTGTAAGCAAATGGTTGGCTTTCCATAGTTAGCTCTTTCCCATCTTAAGAGATTACTTGGACTAATCTCCTAAAATAATTAAGTCAAATTTCTTCATCACGGACAGTATGGCTCAGTATAAGTATGTGGGCAATGAAGTAGAACTGGCTAAATTCCTACCATAGCTCTACCACTTCTGTTACCTTGAGCAACTTTGTTAACCTCTTTGTGTATCAGTTACCTAAATCATATAATAGACATAAAATTCTACCTGCTCCTTAGAAGATACATCATTGAAAAGTTTGAATGAGTTAATATATGCAAGACACTTAGAGTAGTTCCAGGTAAGAATTTTTTTTCCAGTTAAGAATATTAGACTACCATTATTAATTTTTATCTTTCATATCAGAGCTCTCTTTTCCTCCATCTAAATCCTAGCTTTGCTTTCACTTCATAAGTCTTATTTTCACTTAATTCTATTCAGCAACAATATTCTTTTCAGTCTTGGCTAATAGTAGACATAAAAATTAGTGAAAAACAAATTAAATTAAAAAAAGAAAACAAATGGCAAGCAGACTTCAATATTATTTATTTTAATCCTGTCCTCTATACTTTTTTATGAAAGTTATTTTTATTGAATAGCTAAATGCTGTTCTTTAGTAAATCTATCAAATTTTCACTCACCTCAAACTCATTAAAGAGATTGCCATTATTTATTTCAGGAGAGTTCAAACATATTCAAAAAAATTGAGCTCTTTTAGTCAAATATTTACATAGAAGTATCTTTTAACTATATAATTCTTATGGGAGAGAGGAAACCCTTTTATCAAAATAATGACTTTAAAAAATAGAAAGGTTTGATTACAGATTTTATATGAAGAATGAAGGACAGTGAAATGAAAATGGCTATCAATAGTTTGCTTACATCAACTTTGTTTTTGATATGATGAAATTTATCTTAAGCTTTTGAAAGAACAATTTATTTTGATACTTTTCTTTAGTCTTAGGCACAACAATGATATGGACTAGATGCTCAAGTATATATGTACAGCTTTATTTTGAAATTGTGTGTCTCACAAGAAGAATATATGTGTTAAAAGTGCCATTGCACTTACTGGTAGAAACAAATTTTTAATTTTAAATACATAATATGTTAAATATACTATATTTTGTATAATTTTATATATGTTACATATAACATATATTTATATGTTAAATATACAATATTTATGTATATATACTTTTCTATATACTATATAAATATATATGATTATATGGGAAGGAAGGAGGGAAGGAGAGAGAAAAAGAGAGAGAGAAATTTACCAGTTATTCAAGGGAACAGAAGTGCTTATAGGAGCTAAATTATAAAATATTTCAGTTGTAAGTCATTGAATAGTTGGTATTTATCACAAGGGAAATGTCTTCCTTGAAATAAGTGAAAAAATGGCCTTCTTTGGCCATTTATCTGTATCAACTTTCTGTCAAAAATAATTACGTCTTTGAAGATTCTAAGCTCAGTAGCCATAAAGTAAGAAATTCTACTGATTTTTATGATACTATCTAGTAGAAATGGACAGGAAAATAGAGAATTATCCATATTTCTTCAGAAATAAAATATAGCAAATAAATCTCTCTTAATAAGTCCAGAGTGAAAAGACTCAAAATCAAAGTTAAAGAAAACAAGACTTTTATCTTTTCTCTGTATGTTCTGTTTCAAATTCAAAGATTCGAGTAACATAAATTCTGAAAATTAAACATATCCTGAAATGGGACTTTCAAATTAAAGAGAACAATAAAAATTATCTGATACATGAAGTGCGGTAATATAATAGAAACAATTCCTCTTAGAGTGAATGATTTTGTTAATACTTAATTGTACACATAATGAAGGATCTTTACATATCATAGAATGGACAATGGTAGGGAATGATACAATTTATGATAATATAGACATAGTCTCTCCTGAATTTCCTTATAGTGTCAACTCTCTTCTAATGGAACAAATGAATTAATCAAACATAACTCATTAAAAAAGCATTTGACCATTATAAAGTTGTAATTTTTATATTTTCTTTTACCTTTTTCTTTTAAATATGCAAAAAGTTATTATGGTGATTACTTGAGTATAATTTCTCAAACTGCATTATAACACACCTAAAAAGAATGAAATTAAACTTGGCATATTTGAAAAATGACCAAATATTCCAAAGAAAACATAATAATAAGAGTAATTTTGTAGCAATCAAAGAGCTAGTTATCTCATATTTTAGGAGATGTATGAAAATATTTGTTTTCTATACAGTCTAAATTATTCAGACAATAACTACTTGTTAAAATAAGTAATTTTTAAAAATACTGTTTTGCACCAGACGGGAGCATATTTCTGGACTTTGGAGTCCATTTAAACTAATTGACCTAGAGTTAAGTTTTGAAGATTACTGGCACAATAGTAACTCAAAATAATGAAGTTCTAATCCCACGACAAAGCCACAATTGAGAAATTATAGATAGCTAATGAACTTGAAGAAGTTATGCGAAGAAAATTTTTGTAATTATGTATAGGATGGATAAAGCAAAGCAAACAATAATTTCTTTCAATTTTTGTTTTGTCAGGATTTATTTCAGTGAGGTGATTGGGGGATAAGAAAAAGGCATGGCTGTGCTGATTTCTACTTCTTTGAGTTTGGTCTCCTTAACAGAAGAATTTTTAAAAATTTTGATTGGATTACACTATAGGGAAAGGATCTAAAAATAAAAGCCAAATCTCAATAATCTTTGTTTTGTATAATCATTCTGGCATTTAAATTGTTTTCATACTAACATATTCATAAGAGCACTTACCCATTTATACATATTATGATGATTCACATTGTCCTAAATATATACTAGTGTCCTGTGCCTCTTATAGTTCATCTAGCAAATTAAACAAAAACAACAAAACAATCTGTTACAATCTTTTTTGGATGAATTTGCCAATTGTGTCTAGAAATGTTCTGTTATTTTCATTATAAATAGGTAAAAAGTCCAGAAACTGTGAGAACAACATACTAATAGTAAATAGTTATTTATTGCAAAGTCCCTTTCATGTAAAGTGCTTTGTTTCTTTTTGTTTGGTTTTGCTTCTTAGTAGAGAAGAAGCATCAGGGCTAGTTCTTGAATACATATTTCTATTCAAAGGAATAGGTCAAATAATGGTTATGTCTTTTGACATATAAACTGTGGATTTACTTATTCTGTGGTTATATCAATAGGGCAACAAAACAATTCAGTTAGAAATTGTATTATAATGTTTTATCCCTACCTTTTACGCAAATTATTGTGATTTTTTTTTGCTAATTTTATGTCATAGTTTAAGATCATTAAACAAGTCTCTTCTAATGTGACTTGTCTACCACAAATAATCTGGGGGGAAAAAACCCCTTTTGAATGAGATAATGTGCATTATTCCATTTTATTATATATTAATATGTTTCAATAAAAATATGGGAGTCAATCCTTACAACAATCGTTTTAACAATTACTTCTTTTACAAGTCTTGCTTATTTAAATATGTTTCCTTAGATCAAGTCTTGTTGAACAGTTGTAGAAGCTGACATATTAAGTCTAGGAATTTAATTCAATCTCCCTACCTCAAAGGCAAAACACCTATGTCAGCCCACTTCTTTTTTTTTTTAAATTTTTTGTTGGAGTATAGTTGATTTACAATGTTGTGTTAGTTTTAGGTATACAGCAAAGTGAATCAGTTATACATATACATATATCCCTTCTTTTTTAGATTCTTTTCCCATATAGGTTATTACAGAGTGTTGAGTAGAGTTCCCTGTGCTATACAGTAGGTCCTTATTAGTTATCTATTTTATACATAGTAGTGTGTACATGTTAATCCCAATCTCATAATTCATCCCTCCCCCGACCCCTTCACCTTTGGTAACCATAAATTTGTTTTCTACCTCTGTGACTCTATTTCTGTTTTACTTCCTTTCAGTATACGCTAGTCACTCTGGTATATATCATATTCTGTGTTTTCAGGTTCATCTCCATTTTTAGTGTGGCAGGAAAATTACTTTTTCTTTACTTTCTTGGGAAAGCTGTCTTTGTCACGAGCAAAATAGAAGTTATAATTCTAAAGTAGGACTTGTAAGTGATTTCTTTTGCAAATGTTCATTCATTTATAATGTCTGTGTTTTTATGACCACTGCAATTTCTAGGGTGGGAGACTCCTAAAATTCACAGGACTTTTTCCTACATTTATTCTTTCTTTTTCTCTGCCTAGTGCCAGATGATTCCTTCCATT
The DNA here is from genome assembly GCF_028023285.1 of Balaenoptera ricei. NCBI lineage: Eukaryota > Metazoa > Chordata > Mammalia > Artiodactyla > Balaenopteridae > Balaenoptera > Balaenoptera ricei. Next base: position 57,820,604 of record NC_082643.1, read on the forward strand.
CCTGCACATCATTCATTTTGTTATGTCTTTCTTAACTTGTAGACTGTAAATTACTCAAAGGTAGTATTAGTTATTATACTATTCAGTCTAGTTGAGCAACCTTTATTATAGTTGTTGGTTTTATACATTACAATAGTCTAAATATCTTTCTTTAATGAAATTATATAAACTCTGGTGTTAATTTAACTAAGGGGAAGGAAAGTAAAATTATTCTCATAGTTTTACTTTATGGATTCAATTCTTAGCATTGGTATATTTGATATCTGTTTTTTCTTTCCTCTTTCTGCATATGTGAGTGTGTGTGTTTTTGCCTGTCCAGAATAAAGCAAACAGATAAAGTATTTTTTTATAATTTATGACTTAATTATGTCATAATGAATTTTATTTGTCTTTTTTGGAAAATGTATATAAAACAAAAATTCTAATTCACTGAATATTTGGCTGGTTTAAAAAAGGAGAAATCCAATTCGATTTAAATGAATTTCCATACCTTTTGAAATTCGGATTAGTCAAGTAATGTTTCTGGTTTTCATGTGACACACATTGTAGTGACTTTTTCTAATGATTATTAAGATTTATTTATTAGATGAATATCCTGTTATAATATTTATTATAATAACTCTCCTAGTTGATTATTATTTAAAAGCTATGAAAAAATGGTACCACATATGTTGAAATATATTTACTCTCAAAGATCTAGATATTAAAAATCTCATGCTATTCCTCTTGAAATAAAAATGTGATTTGATATACAAATCTCATTAGTGTAGACTTAAAGTTTCCAGTAGACATTGCAGAATCACTGCTAAACAACTTGAATTTAGGTTGCATATAGTCTTAATGGTTTCCAGATTAAGAACATCTGAAAGATAAAATATCGTCGTACCTTGATGACATATTCATCATGAGCTTATCAATTGAAAAGTAAACCTTTTGAAATTAATGTATTACATTTAGTAAATAATTATTCTCCCATCCACGAACTCTTGTCAACTCCTAATGCGCATGAGAGAGGCCTCATAACTAAATAATAAAATCTACGGTATTAGAGTAAGTCAATTTGCGGTCACATTTCTGGGAACAGAACTCTCATTGACTTCAAGGGCAGAAAATTTAGTTGTTATGCAACTGTCATAGTAAGAGGTTATCTGTACAAGTAGCATTTAAGAAGTAGCTATCATCCCAAATTTCAAAAATTAAATTCTATCCTTGAATGGACATATGCAAACTCTATCGATTTTAGGCTATCAACTGACTGGGTTTTTTTAAAGAAGATTTGATATTTCTGTCGTTACCAGCTAGAAAATAGAATGTTTGAATGAAATAAGCAGAATAAGCTTAATTGCCTATGTGAGTATTATAAATGTCCATTAGTTTTCTTTTCTCTACATTTTAGTAACTTAGGAATAGAGGTCTTTGTTATAAACAAACACGACATTGAGATACACATATTTAAGTCTGAAAAGCAATTCTCATTATATAGGTATGAAATGTTATATCTCCTTTGGGGCCTTTTCAAAGATTATCCAAATTTTATTTGGTAACAGATAATTATTTTAAACTCAATTTTGTGGTAATTTACCTAGATAACTCACTTTGAAAGAGAAATGCCAAGATACAGAATTTCTGACTTTGTGTTAATAATAGTTTCTAAATTTTAATTTTTCTTATTTGAATTGATAAGAGCAAGTGTTTCCAAACAATTGGACTCCTTCCAAAGTCAACTGATGTTTTTAAAAATTTTACTTGAACTTTTAGGCCAAACATATCTTCTTCTTTACCTGTTATGTTCATGATGTTAATTATATTACACTGGATAAAGTCATGAACGACCAGTATATCATAGTGGATGAGTTAAGCCCATAGTCTAAAATCTCTAACAAAAAGACAGGAAATACGATAAATCAAGTGCTATTCAGGATACCACTTCCACTACTAACCTGTGGACAGATTGCAGTCTTAAACTTCTCTCTCCTACCCCCATGATAACAGGTATAGGCCTAAACAGTAGCTTTGAGAAAGCTATAAATATAAGAAATGGACCTTGATGTTTTTTCTCATATGTGTTTAATAATAAAATTCCCTTTGCCAATTTTGATATTATTGCTCCACCTGCATCAATAGATACTGTGTCTTTTTTTTTTTTTTTTTTTTTTTTTTTACTGATAAGTTCAACTATAGAAATAGTGTGATGATAGACTCCCAGGAAGTAAACATTGAGCTTTGGAATTTCACAATTAAAGAGAGCTGATGGGAAATGGAGAAGTCACCATCAAAATACGAAGGTGCATAATATTTACAGGAAGTATCCCATTCTGTCTCCCTTAATGTACGCAATTTGTAGAAAGCCCTATGGCTTACATCAGCAGAAAAATGGTCACTACGCCTAGGATAAGACTTAACTGAATACATAAATATCATATCTACTGAATTCAACCTGGTTAAAAAGATTAATTTAAAAATCTGAGAATTGAATGTTCCTGATTTTAGCCAGAAATATTGATTTACACAGAGTAAATACTTAAATAGCTAGTCCATTGTTAAATAGCTTCGTGGATTACTATATGATCCAAGTGATAAAAATAACTTTCAGTTGTCTTAGGCTTAAATGATTTCTTATTTAGATCAATCTACTCTAAATATGTAAAGCCTTACATTTCCATTCAATAATAATGAAAGCATCAAGTACATATGCAAATGTACACCGATATGTGAGACACAGTTCATAGATGCACCTTTCTCAAACATATAGCCCTTTTCTTAGGTGAATGTTTAGCACTTTTCATAAGTCCACTTTGTGTACAGCTAAGTGGTAGTAAAACGTGCAGGAGCAGGAGGCTTGACACTTTCTATCTCTGAACACAATGGCTCTTTCCTCACAAATTAATTTTAATATCTCTGGATAGTTTGTCATGAATTGAAAAGTTTTGCATGAATACACACAATTAGATTTATATGCAAATCTTGGACTTCTTCTGGAATACTAAGAGGTGTCCTTTGAGATACGGGAAAAGAGAAGAATAAGAAATGAAACAGCAAAAATTCACGTTATTATTTAACTGGGAAGTGGCTGTGATTATTTATTTATTTATTTTTTTGCTTTTTCTGCCTTTAGCAGAATATATATGAATTAGCATTCATTTTTTAAAACTTGATGTGATAGATATGAAGTGGGAAAAAATTCCCCAGGAAAACAAGAAAAATGCATTTCAGAGGATGCTTCCAAAAGCCGGTTAAAGTTTAGGAATCCTAGTTTAAATACTGAAGATTGTGTTGTTGTTTTCTTCCCTCCCTGCTTCTTTCCAGAAACTCTCTGCTGCCATTGGAGGAAAAAGCTTAAGAAAATTTGTGTAAACTAATGACTCCTTCTATAATTTTCTGTAGTGGGTATGTTTGAAAATAAAGAGAATAAATTGTTAAAGTCCCCTTCTCTACCCCTGTTCTGGTGGAACTACTATTCTTGTCACAAAATACTCTTAGACTATGATAGATCCTAGAAAGGCAGTATTTTCTGCAGCATTGGACAATCTTAAGCCTCTGCAGTACATTTGTGTATGGGTTCATGTGTTGAGGAGAAATGAAAGGGAAGGGAAAGGAGCATTTCTTTGAAGCCTTTGTGTTCTGTGTTATGAGGGTTAGCTATGAGCAGTTAAAGAGAGAACTTCAAGGGCATTGCTTTTACTTATTTATTAAATTAGGTTCAAGCTTCTGTATTTTTGTAAATGTATTCATGTGGTAATAAGAATCATATAGTACACAGAAATGCTGGACTTTATAAATAAATTCAATAACATTTTAAGGAGGGGGAAAAAAGCAAATCTAGTGCATGATAATCTGTTGAAAGAAAAGAAAAAATATGCTCTATATTATCTTCAGTCATAGGAAAGGGAAGATAAATTAACCACACATACAGATCGATAGAATGTCCATGAACAGTACTGCTAAATCTTCTATAAATGACTAACTGGAGGATCTGAAACACAATTAATTGCTTATTGTAGATATTTCCTCATAGGAGTAATAGATGCCTGATCATCTGAGATTACATCTTCTTCATGCATACAAAGTACATGAGGCAATGATGTTGCAAAGGCTCCCAACATCATCAGTCACACTCAAAGCAGATGGAAGCAGCAAAGGGAAAGGGGATCAAAATTAAAAAGTAAACTCTCAGAATATGATTTTATAAGTGTACCTGCAATTATTAGATAATGAGCAGTAAGTAACCATAGAAATGGAAAAGAGAACCTCCTAAGATAATGTAAAAAGCTAAATCTTTTAAATATTCTTTTTTTTTTTTTTTTTACAGCTAAGTGAAATGTTTGGTATCTCCTATATAGCAATGATATCATCTCCCACTTCTAACTGCATTTCTCCATTCTTCTATGTTATCTCCTTTTCTAAATGTAGAGTCTGGCTTTACCTGATGAAAATCAGCCTAAAAGTTGATGATACAAAATTATTTTTCCAGTTGTAGTTTTAGCATCTACCATGAAACTGAATCAAGTTTCTGAATTGAGGATTCCAGAAAATTAGGCCTTTTCAATGAGAACAGTGCTAGAAAACCAGATATTATTTGTTTTGTTTCTTTTATTCAATAAACATTTTTACAGACCCAAACATGCAGGACAGTTTATGTGTTATGAAAATACAAAAATGAATTTGTCGAGATGATTAGGCCCTTAAGGTACTCCCAATTCAGTAGGGAAGACACAACAATTCGTAAAACTTATTAAAAAGTGTTGATTCTAATAAGTGAGCCTCAAGATTTAGAGATTTATCATGATTATTAATGATTTTTCTATCTAACTTTTGATAAAAATAGTATGGGTCAAAAACGGCAGATGAAAACCAATTAGGAGGTCTGAACTAAAAATGCCTATATCTGTAAAATGAATTTATATAAAGGCAGGAAATGTCAATATTTTAAAGAGACACATCTTCTTTCATTAGAGATCTGAGAAGAATAATAGATGCAAGAAAATTCAATTCTCTCATTCTGAAGAAAGGAAAATTGGTAACCAGAGTATGTAATTAATACATTCATGAATGAATAACTAAGTCAGGACTAGAAATTAAAGATCATAGACTCTAGTCCAGTGTTCCATGCATTATGGAAATGTTACAATCTTGACTTACCAGAAACTAGACTTTCTACTTGAGTATATAAGACAAATACGTGAAAAGTGGAGAATATTAAAGAACAAGTTATAATTATATTTTAAAGAGTATTTATAACTATTATAAAGAGACCACAGTATTTTTAAATTGTGCTTCCTGGAAGCTAAAGTGGTTTGTATATCTATATATACATTTATGTATATATTTATTTTATATTTACTCCATGGTAATAAGAACAGATGAGAAAAATAATAAAAATTGAGAAGAGAGGGTAAGGAAAATAATTATAAAATATGTTCTAAAAAGAGTGAATTAGGTTACCTGGATTAGAGGAGAGGTATTAAAGAGATTTTGTAAATCAGGAAACTATATTAATCAGTAACCCTATTTTATGACAGTATTTTCTAATTTATAGTTAGTTATTCACATAATACTGTCTATGATTTTGACATATCCTTATATTACCTGTGTTATATACTTATTTATATATTTTTATCAGCTGACTTAAACATATTGCAAACTGCAAAACCTTTAACACTTGCCATAAATATGTCGCTTTTAAAGAAAATAAACTAGTTAAATTAAAATGAATATTAAAATAAATACAATGCAAGTAATATGTTCATTATTCCGACACCAGTAATCTCTGTTTATATGTATCTGTCATTAGAAAGCACAAAACTTGTTAATGTACCTTTGATAGGCTTGGGTACTAATCTAAATCTAAATGAAATTTTGTGTCTCTCTTAAAAATAAGAAACAATGTGAAGAAAATTCTAAAATATCTATGTTTCCAAATATATGAAGTAGTTTGTCTGAATAGTGTTCTCTAAAATATAGGAAAAGGGGTTTTTCTCTAAACTACCACTACCTGGTTTGTGAAAATACTTACATAAATCTTTTCTAATAACTTTTAAGTGCTTCTTTGCCGTGCTTTCAATATTTTCAGAAATCATTAGAGAGGAATACATAAGTTGTTCAGACAAGAAACATTTTTAATTGTCGCTCAGTTAGGGAGAATAAATAGATGTGTTTCTCCTAAACTCTAGTTATATTATTGGTCATATATATAATTAGGTCATTTAATGAGAGTTTATTGTGTACCAAAAACATTTAAAGTTTCTAACAATCCTACAAATTTGATAGTATCCACTTGAAAGCTGAGGAAATTGAGGTTCAAAAGGTGAAATAAAAAGTTCAGTGTTCAAGGTATTTTCCCTTGAACCCTGAACTTTGGGGCCTCAATAGGAGCTGGTCCGGAACCAGAGCTTGAAACCCAGTTTCTGAGATCACAGAGCATTTGATCTGGGCTCCCTGCACAGAGTGGTTGCAGATCTTTATTCTAGCATGAATGTGAAGTTGAAGGTCCTACCTGAAACATGCTGGCCTCACATTGAAGGGGAAAGTGCTATGGTAGAACCATGCAATGGCTTTAAAGTTTCTACTGGAAACTAGCACACATCACCTCCACTCACATTTCATTGACCAAAACAAGTCAGGTACCTTATGTTGGTAGATTAGAAAGCCTAATTTTCCTATACAAAAGGAACTGATAGAAGGGGGCCAGTCAGAATGGGACAAAGGAAGAGGCAGTAAATGTTTTGAACAAGAAATGCATATATACACTTCTGGCTCCTACCAAGGACAAAAAGCAAAGTTGAAAACTGTACAGTAAAAGTGCTTTATTTTCATTAAGCAACTTAATCTTTAGGAAATGAATATTATATATATATATATCTTTAAATAGACATTTACTTATATACATAGTAAAAGCATCATTGGCTGGAAATATTGGGTTGGCCAAAAAGTGCCTTCAGCTTTTAAGTAAAAATAAAAGACACATTTTTCATTTTCACCAAGAACTTTATTGATCCATGTATTCACCCTTTTGTTCCACTACCTTCTGCCATTTTTCAGGCAACTTCATAATTCCATCTTCCCAAAACTTTTTATCTTTTTGAGCAAAGAACTGTTCCGGGTGCCTTTTACAGTCTTCCAGGGAATTGAAATTTTTTCCATTAAGAGAATTTTGTAAAGACCTAAATAAATGGAAATCCCAAAGTACAATGTCTGGCAAACACAGTGGATGAATCAGAACTTCCAAGCCAAGCTGTAACAGTTTTTGCCTGGTCATCAAAGAAACATGTGGTCTTGTGTTATCCTGATGGAAGACTATGCATTTTCTGTTGACTAATTCTGGATGCTTTTCGTCGAGTGCTGCTTTCAGTTGGTCTAATTGGGAGCAGTACTTACTGGAATTAATCGTTTGGTTTTCTGGAAGGAGCTTATAATAGAGGACTCCCTTCCAATCCCACCAAATACGCATCATCACATTCTTTGGATGAAGACCAGCCTTTGATGTAGTTGATGGTTGTTCATTTCACTTGCCCAACAATCTCTTCTGTTCCACATTATTGTACAGTATCCACTTTTCATCACTCATCACAATTTGTTTAAAAAATGGAATGTTTTCTTTACATTTAAGTGGAGAATCACATGTGGAAATACAGTCAAGAAGGTTTTTTCACTTATGTGGAACCCAAACATCAAAGTGATTAATATAATCAAGCTGGAGCAAATGATTTTCAACGCTTGATTTGGATATTTTGAGTGTGTCAGCTATCTCCCGCATGGTATAATGTTGATTGTTCTATATTAATGTCTCGATTTGATCGCTATCAACTTAAACTGGTCCAGCCAACCGTGGAGCATCATACAGCGAGAAATCTCCAGCACAAAACTTCGCAAACCACTTTTGACACGTTTGATCTGTCGCAGCGCCTTCTCCATACACTGCACAAATCTTTTTTTTGCGTTTCAATTGTGTTTTTACCTTTCTTGAAATAATAAAGCGTAATATACTGAAATGTTGCTTTTCCTTCCATCTTCAATATTAAAATGGCTACACAAAAATTCACCAATTTTGGTAAGTCTTTTTTTAAATGCACGATGATATGACAGCTGTAACATACAATCTAACAAAATTGTTTCGAATGAAGTTCAAGACAACTAAGTGCTACTAGAGCCATCTTATGGAAAAAACAAACGAACCTTTTGGCCAACCCAATATTTATTTATGAAATAATCAGTTTTCATGTGATGATAGTGGAAAAGTTTTGTAGAAAAAACAATGTGGTGTTTCTACTTGCAATCCATTCTGAAAATAATAGTTAAAAGTTGAAATCAGCCAGAAGTAGAACCACTTTAGCAGGATTACATATCAATACAACTTTTGAAGATACTCCCAGCTTGAATATGAGAGATTTAACCAGAATACATTTTAAGAATTATTTTAGTTTGTAAATTAGCATCTGAATGAATGTATTAATCTTGTTCCCTCAGTACACACATTTTTAAAAGGCATCATAATTTTTTGCATTTGTTAAATCACTCTGTATACAGTGTATCAATTTATCTTCTTAAGTAAAGGGTGCTTTCTTCTTTTTCTGTTGCATTTTAATTTTACTTTTGAAATAGCCTTAACTGATTTATGGAGCTTTTATGCTATTTAATAAGGGTAATTAGTGTTTTTCCTTATAGTTAAAATTAGAATATTTGAGAAACCAAGTCACTATCCACACAAAACTTAACTCAAAATGGGTTAAAGGCTTGAATGTAAGATCTGAAACCATAAAATTTTGAGAAGAAAATATAGGCAGTGAGCTCCCTGACATTAGTCTTAGTGATTTTTTTGTGGTTCTGACTCCAAAGGCAAGAGAAACAAAAACAAAACAAATGGGACTACATCAAACTAAAAAGCTTCTGCACAGTGAAGAAAACCATCATCAAAACAAAAAGGCAACCTACTAAAAGAGATAAGATATTTGCAAATCATATATCTGGTAAGGGGTTAATATCCAAAATATATAAGGAATTCAACAACAAAAACTAAACAACCTGATTAAAAAATTGGCAGAGAATCTAAATAAACATTTTTCCAAAGAAGACATATAGATGACCAACAGGCGCATGAAAAGATGTTCAACATCACTAATTATTAGGAAAAGGCAAACAAAACCACAATGATATATCACCTCATACCTGTCAGAATGGCAATTATTAAAAAGACAAAAAACAAATGTTGGAGAAGATATGGAGAAAAGGGAACCATTGTACACTGTACATTGGAACTGTAAATTGATACAGCCACTATGAAAAACAATATGAAGATTCATCAAGCAATTAAGAATATAACATACCATATGATCCAGCTATTCTACCTCTGGGTATATATAGAAAAAACATGAAAACACTAATACAAAAAATATATGCACCCCTATGTTCACTCTAGCATTATTTACAATATCCAAGATATAAAAACCAAGTAAGTATCCAGAGATAGATGAATGGATAAAGAAGATGTGACATATATATATATATATATATATATATATATATATATATATACAATGAAATATTACTCAGCCAAGAAAAAGAATGAAATACTGCCATTTGCAGCAACATGGATGGACCTTGAGGTTATTATGCTAAGTGAAATAAGTCAGATGTAGAAAGACAAATACCACATAATTTTTCATATATGGAATCAAAAAAAAAGAGTCATAGATACAGAGAACAGAGGGGAAGGGGGTTTGGAGGTGGGTCAAATAGGTGAAAGGGCTTAACTATATGGTGATGGATGACAACTAGACTTGTGGTGATCACTTTATAATATATATAGATGTTGAATTATAATGCTGTACACCCTCAATTTATAATAAAAAGATTCTGAGGTATCTAGTCTGGATGAAGGGCTAAATCATCACAGCATTATCAGTTAGAAGTAAATCAATAAATAGGTAAATATGTAGGAAGAGGGATATTGTTTGTGGGCTTTTCAACATCCTTACGAAAACCATTACTTCATATATTTTGTACGTTTGCTCGGGGGAAAAGTCAGGGCCTATGCCTTATCTCTTGTTTTCACTATTATATGCCCAGTTCCTGGAACAGTGCATGGGACAGAATAAATGCTTCATATGCTTGCGTTATGCTTGAATGTATGAATAAATATAACGTAAAAGTTAAAAGAGGAATATTTGATTCTCATGTAAAGACAGAATAGTCAATTATCTTTATTTTAAAAACATAAAAGGTAAAATCTTTTGATATTAAAAATACATACACATTCTTCAATTAGTCTCAGTACGTACAACGAATCCTTTTTACTTGTTTTAGGAAATGTTTTCTCCTCTAACGTCAATAAATACTATAATTCAGAGGGAAAATAATACCATTTTTGATATAATTTCACAGGAGCTTTCAACATTCCATTTCTGTGGGTAAATTTAGGGAATTGTCACATTTTAGAATTTCTGGTCAAAGACTTTGTCTAGGTATTCTTGCCAATTATATAACTTAATTTAAAATATGATAAATGAGTTGATAAACATTAATGTGGGAGCAATTGAAGTATAGACTAGGGATGATTAACCAAATGAAATGGAACAGAGGAGAGATAAACATCAGATGTGTAAGAACAGAAGATTCCAGAATTAAGAAATAAGGTGTTAGGTGTCAGAAATGGGGTTTTCAGCAAAGGAAACTGCCCGTGCAATGGTGTGGTGAACAAGCTGGCTCACTTCTGGTGGTGCACAGGATCTAAAAGAGGCTGAGGTGATGAGGGGCGAATCCAGCAGGAACTTTGTCACAAGCCTCGGGAATTGGGATATTATTTTGAGGCTGAAAGCAAGCCATTGAAGAGTTTTGAGTATGGGGTTACTTTTTGTAAATAACATTCTGTCAGTAACCTTGAAAATGCTACAAGGAATAGGGAAACTGGTTAGGAGATTCTTGTACTAATCTGGGCACGAGATCTGAATAGCCAAACCTAAGGCATTGATAGTGGAGAGAGGGTGTGAGAGAGCAACAAAAGTTAATAAAAACTCATGTGTAGCTCAAAAAGTTACTTAGGAGACCATACTTATGCAAGAGAGGACTTCCATATCATGGAACAAGGAACATAAAAAATATGACCATAATTATAAGAGGTCATGAAATAATTGAAACATGAAAGGAATAGCCTTGCTAGTAAAAGCCATTTCAAGTGACCTTCAAGAGGAAATGGTTTTCAAATGATCATTTGATATATTAAAAGCGAAGCAGTCAATATAACAGTAAATGAATTTTAAAAAATATCTTTTGACAAAGATTAAATCTATTCACTCATGGAAATTCTTTCATGTTTATTCCAGTGATGTGCCAACTTTTTGGATTATGTGCTCTGTTAGTGAAAAGACTTTAAATATTCTATCCTAATATATGTTTATTAACTTCAATAAACTATATACACATACAACCAAACTAAGAGAATGTTTATATCATAAAATACATTAAACATAGTAAGTTAATGAGGTGAGACATATGTATATAAAATATTTAATTATAGTCTTATTAATAGTACAAAACATTTGGTTTCACTAAAATTAATGCTGATATTTCTGTTGTAAGCAGATGATTATTTCATGATTTTTGAAAATGTGGGTTTACCAATTTAGGCATCTTTTGCAAAGTCCAGTGTTTTTCTTTTGTTTTTAAATAGTAGTTTTACTGGCTATCATAGGTTGAGAAAGAGAAAAATACTGTACAAAAATCCACATGTGAAAAATGGGGAAAAGGCATTATTAAATGCACTTATCAAACCATTATGATGATTTTTCAATTTACTTTTCCAATTATATACAGATTTTTGCTGAAATACAGATAGAAAATTTGTATTTTCCATGTTCCTAGAAAGTTCTTCCAAACTAAGATACTGCATTATTTTTATATTTTTACCAAATAAATTAAAAACAACTGAAAATTTTAATTTAGAAGCCTTTTAGTGTTTTGAAATTACCACATATAGATGGCACATAATCATTTTTGGCAACTAAAACACATAAAGATGAAAAAATTTGCAAGCACCTCTTTTAAACTAGTCTCTCCATAGGAAAACTTTCCTTTGAACAGCAGTTACTTTCTCCATTAATATTAAAATGTCACCTTTATATTGAAATGACAGATTATGTGTCTTTATTATTTTTGATTATAACTGCTTGGTAGCAAACTACTGACTTACTACAGAAAAGGTCAGCAAATTTGAAACATTTACTTATCTCTGTAAAGTGAAAAAAAATGAGTGGGAGAATGAGTGCTCCCACTCATTCTCACACAGGAAGTTGTGTGACTCCTTCTTAAACTCAATCCGTTACATTACAAATGACTAGAATCTACTATTAAAAGTGTTTTTCAAAAAAAAAAAATACCCATATTAGGGGCATTTTATAGCATATAAAGTACAATATATTGTAAAGTTCTGCTATTGAAAGACTAATGAGTCCATCATTATCAACTCTTTATAATTACACCCCTTTCCTTTAGGAATCCTTCCACATAAGTGACAAGTGACTTGACAGATATGTGGACCTGGTGAGGGCATGGGCATCAGTGTCACTCCATCCATTGACTGTTAGTAAAGAACAATTGCTTCTTGTTTGTGGTCAAATATAAGTAAGCATTACATTATTTCTTTTTCTTGTTTAATCATATTTCTATACAAGAAAATTTCAAATCAAGGATCAGAAAACATCAATTCACTAACTAAAAGCCCTCATAATTCTGCTAGTGACATGGGTGATATAGAAACATATCTGGCTCTATCAGAAACTACAGTCACATGTGGGGTTCCTAAACTTTTGTGTGTGTGCCATGTATCTCTTTGGCCATCGGGTAAAGATTATGTACCCATTACTTTTTTTGTTTTTAATTGATATATAGTTGAATTACAATGTTGTATTAATTACTGCCGTACAGCAAACTGACTCAGTTATATATATATATATATATATATACACACATACACACACACATATATATATTATTTTTCATATTCTTTTCTGTTATGGTTTATCACAGGATACTGAATATAGTTCCCTGTGCTGTACAGTAGGACCTTGTTGTTTATGCATTCTATATATACCAGTGTGCATCTACTAACCCCAAACTCCCAGTCCATCCCTCCCCCATCTCCCCTCCACCTTGGCAACCACCAATGTATTCTCTATGCCCATGAATCTGTTTCTGTTTCACAGATAGGTTCATTTGTGTCATATTTTAGATTCCACATATAAGTGATATCATATGGTATTTGTCTTTCTCTTTCTGACTTACTTCACTTAGTATGATAATCTCTAGTTCCATCCATGTTGCTGCAAATGACATTATTTCATTCTTTTTTATGGCTGAGTAGTCTTCCATTGTATATATGTACCACATCTTCTTTATCTATTCATCTGTTGTTGGACATTTAAGTAGTTTCCATGTCTTGGTTATTGTGAATAGTGCTGCTATGAACATAGGGGTACATGTATCTTTTTGAGTTAGAGTTTTGTCTGGATATATGCCCAGGAGTGTGATTGCTGGATCATATGACAATTCTGCTTTTAGTTTTCTGAAGAACTTCCATACTGTTTTCCACTGTGGCTGTACCAACTTACATTCCCACCAACAGTGTAGGAGGGTTCCCTTTTCTCCACACCCTCTCTAGCATTTGTTATTTGTAGACTTTTTAATGATGGGCATTCTGACCAGTGTGAGGTTATATACCATTCTTTAAATAATGTTTCTAATTGTAAATAATGAAATGCATGCAATTATAAAAGAAATTAGTTATACTGAAATTTAGCTATAAAAAATTTAAAATCAAAATAGAGATAGACTAATATACCTACTTCTTTATTAATGTATTAAATAACAAGATCTAGTTGTGGTTTCAATAAATACTGAAATTTTATAATGTTAAATGCAAATACATTTTAAGGATTTGCATAAGCTGTATTATTACATGAATATATCTGTAATTTATATTGATTGCCAATTCACAGATATTAATACTACCATAGTTTATTATCTATATGCAATTTTCAGTTAAAGGTTAGTGAGAACATAGATGTAGCTAATATTTTCCCACCCTGATTCATGGACTGCCTGCTTTGTATTCATAGATTCCAGGTTAAACCCCTCTAACAGAAAATTGGTAAGGTGAGAATATCAAAGAAATAACATTCTGGGTTTAGTGACAACTAGCTTTGTCACAAAAATTAGGTAGAAGAGAATAAGGACTGTAAATAGGGAAAGTATTTCATTTTTACAAAATAAGTAGGCATTGTACCAACTTCACTCAATTTTAATAGCTCTAGCTCAAATTGTAGGTGGATATATGGATAGACAGACATGGAAAGACATTTTTAAACATCAACTATTTTCCCTTTCTCTTGGTTCTTACTCTTTTTTCTCCCATAGCGATCCACCTTTAAGTCAAGGAATAAGAATTTCTGTACAAATTGTCTTCAGAAAAAAATGTAAGCGGTTTATAAATAGCTAAGCATTTAGAGAATCAAAGGCAATTCAGGATATAACCAAAAGGTATGGGAGAAATGGTATTTTAAGAATGAGAGACCATCCTATTCCAAAGTAACAAATAATCCCCTGTTTTGAAATAGGTGATGGGATGAAAGAAAAATATGACTGCAGAAAGTGATTTGAGTCTGTTGCTTCTTAGACAGATAGTTAGGTTCTACTAAACGTACTTTTGTGCATGTGATTCAAGGAAACAGAGCTTTAGAAAGCCTTGAATATTCTCATGTCCCAGTATGTCCTGAAATTAAGTCTTAATGGGTAGCAAATAAATACCTAGGAGATTACCTGACAAGAAAGACTTGTTCAAAGCATGGCAGTGGCAATCTGTGGGGGACAGATAAAACTATGAATGTCTCAATGGATAGCCAAGGACAAGTTGGGTCCCACATCCCCCTCTGCAAAACAAACATATCTGGATCCTGCTCTGTATCACTGCCACTGTTCCCCACAGAGTTATAAACTTTAAAGAGTATCTCAAAAGGAAGCAAAGCCAAATCCTCCAATGTAGAAACCTCTGGAAGTTTGGAGGATGTGACCTATCTCTCCCCACTAAGACAAATTCTGAATCTTGTCCCACTGCACCTGAACATGTGCTAAGACAGGGGTCTCCAGAGTTGGCTGCAGCCACCGATGCCTGCTCCTACCTGGGAATGTGAGCCGATCAGTGTCCAGGAAGCTGATTATTCCTTCTTATTGTCTAACTGGTGTGAGTAGAAGAGAGTGATCCAGAAGAAAGTTTAGGGAGAAAAGTTGAATGCCTTTTCTCATCCTGAGGTACATAAGGAATAAGGTCTAGAATTCACATTTCCGTTTATAATTTTTAGAATCTATGAATTAATACATTGATGTTATCTGTGTGTAACTTTGCAGAATATAGCAGGTTTCGATTTCTGAGGTTCCAACCCTTCTTAGGTTATCACCATTTGATAAAAGAAAATCTTTAAAGTAATAAGCACTTGAAAGTACTAAATTTAAAAAAATGCATAATAATTTTTTCTTTGAAGCCTTCTATTGTGATTACAGATTTGGCAGAAATACTTCATGGAATAGAGAGGGAGAATACACTTAAAATCCTATTTGGTGAAATAATCAGAAAGAAAAGAATATGAAAGAATAAATGAAAAGCTACTTAGTGGAGGCCTTACCACCTGTTTTACTTTTATCCTATATACATATTTGGTTTTTTTTGTTTTTCATTTTGTAAGAGAATTTTCCTTGTTGAAAGTATGTTGCACTATTCTTTGGACTCCTAAACCATTGCTGAGGTCAGAAGACAACACATTTGCAGTTCCTGGCACCCCAATCCCCTGCTGTCAGGATTGTAAATGATGCTACTTTTCAACAAAGCAGTGATCCAATGAGGGGATAAGAGGCATGAATTTTAACTGATAAAATATGAGTTTAAAGTTAACATGAGTCTTTTTCAGTGACTATGTTCTGTGAATAATGTTGCTAGCAAGATTAGAAGTGAAGCTGCTTCTTTTATTTGCCACTGCAAGTGGAAATTACCAAATACCTCATCAGCTAGTTTTAAATGAGAGAGAGTGGTTCCAAGATGGCAAAGTAGAAGGATGTGCGCTCACACCCTCTTGCAAGAGGACCAGAATCACAACTAACTACTGAATAATCATTGACAGGAAGACATTAGAACTCACCAAAAATGATACTCCACATCCAAAGACAAAGGAGAAGCTGCAATGAGACAGTAGGAGGGGTGCAATCACAATAAAATCAAATCCCATAACCCCTGGGTGGGTTACTCACAAACTGGGGAACATTTATACCACAGAAGTCTACCCACTGGAGTGAAGGTTCTGAGCACCACATCAGGTTCCCAACCTTGGGGTCCAGCAACGAGAGGAGGAATTCCCAGAGAATCAGACTTTGAAGCCTAGCAGGATTTGATTGCAGGACCTCGACAGGTCTGGGGGAAACAGAGGCTCAACTCGTGGAGGACACACGCAAATTACTGTGCTCATCAGGACCCAGGGGGAATGAGCAGTGACCCCATAGGAGACTGACCAGACCTACCTGCTAGTATTGGAGGGTATCCTGCAAAGGCAGGGGGTGGCTGTGGCTCACCGAGGGGACAAGGACACTGGCAGCAGAAGTTCTGGGAAGTACTCCTTGGTGTTAGTCTCTCCAGAGTCCACCATTAGCCCCACCACAGGGCCTATGGGCTCCAGTGCTGGGTCACCTCAGGCCAAACAACCAACAGGGAGGGAACTCAGCCCAACCCATCAGCAGACAAGTGGATTAAAGTTTTACAGAGCTCTGCCCACCAAAGCAACAGCCAGCTCTACTCACCACCAGTCCCTCCCATCAGTAAACTTGCAAAAGTCTCTTAAATAGCCTCATCCACCAGAGGGCAGACAGCAGAAGCAAGAAGAATACAATCCTGCAGCCTGTGGAACAAAAACTACATTCACAGAAAGATAGACAAGATGAAAAGGCAGAGGGCTATATACCAGATGAAGGAACAAGATAAAACCCCAGAAAAACAACTAAATGAAGTGGAGATAGGTAACCTTCCAGGAAAAGAATCCAGAATAATGATAGTGAAGATAATCTAGGACCTTGGAAAAAGAATGGAGGCAAAGATCGAGAAGATGCAAGAAATGTTTAACAAAGATCTAGAAGAATTAAAGAACAAACAAACAGATGAACAATACAATAACTGAAATGAAAAATACACTAGAAGGAATCAATAGCAGAATAACTGAGGCAGAAGAACGGATAAGTGACCTGGAAGACAGAATGGTGGAATTCACTGCCATGGAACAGAATAATGAAAAAAAAAATGTAAAGAAAAGGAAGACAGCATACGAGACCTCAGGGACAACATCAAACACACCAACATTCGCATTATAGGGGTCCCAGAAGGATAAGAGAGAGAGAAAGAACCCGAGAAAATACTTGAAGAGATTATAGTTGAAAATTTCCCTAACGTGGGAAAGGAAATTGCCACCCAAGTCCGGGAACTGCAGAGAGTTCCAGGCAGGATATACCCAAGGAGAAACAAGCCGAGACACACAGTAATCGAATTGAAAAAAAAATAAAGACAAAGAAAATTATTAAAAGCAACAAGGGAAAAATGACAAATAATATACAAGGGAACTCCCATAAGGTTAATAGCTGATTTCTCAGCAGAAACTCTACAAGCCAGAAGGGAGTGGCATGATGTATTTAAAGTGATGAAAGGGAAGAACCTACAACCAAGATTACTCTACCTGGCAAGGATCTCATTCAGATTCAATGGAGAAATCAAAAGCTTTACAGACAAGTACAAGCTAGGAGAATTCAGCACCAGCAAACCAGCTCTACAACAAATGCTAAAGGAACTTCTCTAAGTGAGAAACACAAGAGAGGAAAAGGACCTACAAAAACAAACCCAAAACAATTAAGAAAATGGTAATAGGAACATACATATCGATAATACCATAAATGTGAATGGATTAAATGCTCCAACCAAAATACACAGGCTGGCTGAATGGATACAAAAACAAAACCCATATATATGCTGTCTACAAGAGACTCACTTCAGACCTAGGGACACATACACACTGAAAGTGAGGGGATGGAAAAAGTTATTGCATGCAAATGGAAATCAAAAGAAAGCAGGAGTAGCAATACTCAGATAAAATAGACTTTAAAATAAAGAATGTTACAAGAGACAAGGAAGGACACTACATAACAATCAAGTGATCAATCCAAGACAAAGATATAACAATTATAAATATATATGCACCCAACATAGGAGCACCTCAATACATAAGGCAACTGCTAACAACTATAATAGAGGAAATTGACAGTAAGACAATAATAGTGGGAGACTTTAACACCTCACTTACACCAATGGACAGATCATCCAGACAGAAAATTAATAAGGAAACACAAGCTTTAAATGACACAAAAGACCATATACATTTAATTGCTATTTATAGGACATTCTATCCAAAATCAGCAGAGTACACTTTCTTCTCAAGTGCACATGGAATATTCTCCAGGATAGATCACACTTTGGGTCACAAATCAAGCCTCAGTAAATTTAAGAAAATTGAAATCATATCAAGCATCTTTTCCGACCACAATGCTATGAGATTAGAAATCATTACGGGGAAAAAAAAAGTAAAAAACACAAACACATGGAGGCTAAACAATACATTACTAAATAACCAAGAGATCACAGATCACATCTTCTTTATCCATTAAAAATGCAAAATAGATAGCTAGGGGGAAGCAGCAGCATAGCAGCAGGGAGATCAGCTTGGTGCTTTGTGACCACCTAGAGGGGTGGGATAAGGAGGATGGGAGGGAGAAGCAAGAGGGAGGAGATATGGGGATATATGTATATGTATAGATGATTCAGTTTGTTATTCAGCAAAAACTAACACAACATTGTAAAGCAATTATACTCCAATAAAGATGTTAATTAAAAAATACCTAGAGACAAATGACAATGAAAACACGATGATCAAAAACCTATGGGATGCAGCAAAAGGAGTTCTAAGAGGGAAGATTATAGCAACACAATCTTACCTCAAGAAAGAAGAAAAATCTCAAATAAAAAATCTAACCTTACACCTGAAGGAACTACAGAAAGAAGAACAAACAAAACCCAAAGTTAGTAGAAGGAAAGAAATCATAAATATCAGAGCAGGAATAAATGAAATAGAAACAAAGAAAACAGTAACAAAGATCAATAAAGCTAAAAGCTGGTTCTTTGAGAAGATAAACAAAATTGGTAAATCTTTAGCCAGACTCTGCAAGAAAAAGAGGGAGAGGACTGAAATCAATAAAATTAGAAATGAAAAAGGCGAAGTTACAACAGACACCACAGAAATAAAAAACATCATAAGAGACTACTACAAGCAACTCTATGCCAATAAAATGGACAACCTGGTAGAAATGGACAAATTCTTAGAAAGGTATAACCTCCTAAGACTGAACCAGGAAGAAATAGAAAGTATGAACAGACCAATCACAAGTAATGAAATTAAAACTGTGATTAAAAACCTTCCAAAAAAAAAAAAAGTCCGGGACCAGATGTCTTTACAGGTGAATTCTGTCAATCATTTAGAGAAGAGCTAACACCCATCCTTCTCAAACTCTTCCAAAATATTGCAGAGGAATGAACACTCCCAAACTCATTCTGTGAAGCCACCATCGCCCTGATACCAAAACCAGACAGAGATACTACAAAAAAAGAAAATTACAGACCAATATCACTTATGAATATAGATGCAAAAATCCTCAACAAAATACTAGCAAACAGAATCCAACAACACATTAAAAGGATCATATACCATGATCAAGTGGAAATTATCCCAGGGACACAAGGATTCTTCAATATATGCAAGTCAATCAATGTGATACACCATATTAACAAATTGAAGAATAAAAATCATATGATCATCTCAATAGATGCAGCAAAAGCTTTTGACAAAATTCAACACCCATTTATGATAAAAACTCTCCAGAAATTGGGCATAGAGGGAACATACCTCAACATAATAAAGACCATATATGAAAAACCCACAGCAAACATCATTCTCAATGGTGAAAAACTAAAAGCATTTCCTCTATGATCAGGAACAAGATAAGAATGTCCACTCTTACCACTGTTATTCAACATAGTTTTGGAAATCCTAGCCATGGCAATCAGAGAAGAAAAAGAAATAAAAGGAATCCAAATTGGAAAAGAAGAAGTAAAACTGTCACTGTTTGCAGGTGGCATGATACTATACATAGAGAATTCTAAAGATACCACCAGAAAACTACTAATGCTAATCAATGAATTTGGTAAAGTTGCAGGATACAAAATTAATGCACAGAAATCACTTGCATTCCTATACACTAACAACAAAAAATAAAAAAGAGTAATTAAGGAAACAATCCCATTCACCATTGAAATGAAAAGAATAAAATACCTAGGAATAAACCTACCTAAGGAGGTAAAAGACCTGTACTCAGAAAACTATAAGACACTGATGAAAGAAATCAAAGATGACACATACAGATGGAGAGATATACCATGTTCTTGGATTGGAAGAATCAATATTGTGAAAATGACTATACTACCCAAAGCAATCTACAGATTCAATGCAATCCCTATTAAATTACCATTGACATTTTTTTACAGAACTAGAACAAAAAATCTTAAAATTCGTATGGAGACACAAAGACCCCGAATAGCCAAAGCAATCTTGAGGGAATAAAACCGAGCTGGAGGAATCAGATTCCCTGACTTCAGACTAGACTACACAGCTACAGTAATCAAGACAATATGGTTCTGGCACATAACAGAAATATAGGTCAATGGAACAAGATAGAAAGCCCAGAGATAAACCCATGCACCTATGGTCAACTCATCTATGACAAAGGAGGCAAGGGCATACAATGGAGAAAAAACAGTCTCTTCAATAAGTGGTGCTGGGAAAACTGGACAGCTACATGTATAAGAATGAAGTTAGAACACTCCTTAGCACCATACACAAAATAAACTCAAAATGGATTGAAGTCCAGACACTATAAAACTCTTAGAGGAAAACATAGGAAGAACACTCTTTGATATAAATCACAGCAAGGTCTTTTTTTAACCCACCTCCTAGAGTAATGAAAATAAAAACAAAAATAAATGGGACCTAATGAAACTTACAAGCTTTTGCACAGCAAGGGAAACTATAAACAAGATGAAAAGACAATGCTCAGAATGGAGAAAATATTTGCAAAACAATCAATGGACAAAGGATTAATCTCCAAAATATATAAACAGCTAATACAGCTCAATATCAAAAAAGCAAAAAATCAATCCAAAAATGTGCATAAGGCCTAAATAGACATTTCTCCAAAGAAGATATACAGATGGCCAAGAGTCACATGAAAAGCTTCTCAACATCACTAATTATTAGAGAAATGCAAATCAGAACTACAATGTGTTATCACTTCACACCAGTTAGAATGGACATCCTCAGAAAGTCTACAAACAACAAATGCTGGAGAGGGTGTGGAGAAAACGGAACCCTCTTGCACTGTTGGTGGGAATGTAAATTGATACAGCCACTATGGAGAACAGTATGGAAGTTCCTTAAAAAACTAAAAATAGATCTACCATATGACACAGCAATCCCATTGCTGGGCACATACCCAGAGAAAACCATAATTCAAAAAGACACATGCACCCCAATGTTCATTGCAGCACTGTTTACAGTACCCAGGTCATGGAAGCAACCTAAATGCCCATCAATGGAGGAATGGATAGAGAAGTTGGGGTACATATATACAATGGAATATTACTCAACCATAAAAAGGAATGAAATTGGGACATTTCTAGAGACGTGGATGGACTTAGAGACTGTCATACAGAGTGAAGTAAGTCAGAAAGAGAAAAACAATACCGTATATTAACGCATATATGTTGAATCTAGAAAAATGGTTCAGATGAACTGGTTTGCAAGGCAGAAATAGAGACGCAGATGTAGAGAACAAATGTATGGAAAACAAGCAAGGAAAGCAGGGGTGAGGGGTGGTTGGGGGGATGACTTGGGAGACTGGGATTGACATATATACCCTAATATGTATAAAATAGATAAGTAATAAGAACCTGCTGTATAAAAAATAAATATAATTTTAAAAAAATAGACCGAATGTGATAGTAAATTCTGAATGAGCTTGTTCTTTCTATATTGGCTTCTACCTTATCAGAACTTGCTTTTCCTTTCTGAATAATAACTGAATAATTTTTGTTGGGAGGGAAATTGGAAGGGCTACCACTATAACTAATTAATAGAGAGGCTTTATATCATCTAAATAGGATCTGCTGTGACAATCCATTATTCACCATACCACCGTATTTATGCTGAGCTTAGTATAAAGTTAATGTATGGTCGTAAACAGCAAGCTCTCTCCCTCTCTCTTATATTTTACTTCATGCAGATGCAGATGTTTCTTCAATTTTTTGATGAAATCAAATATATATGTATTCTTATCAAATCACTTAACATTCTTTTGAGATTTAATTTTATTCCTCTACGTAGTCTCTTTTCCAAGGAGGGAAGTTTTCTCCTGCCAAGGCTCACTGGTCTCTTCACTCTGGGAACTGTGTAAGCCCAGCAGCCAAGTGAGAAAAAACACGGGCTTTATATCAGTATAAGGAATGGTGCTAGCTGGGCCTTACCTATGGCTTGGAGATAATCAACAAAGAAACAATTATGCACCAGAAATGGAAGGCTGTACAGGGTTCCAGCTTTATTTGGCCCCCTTTATTTTAGTTAAAGAAATGATATTTCTTTCAAAATGTACTCTTATTTTTATTAATGCATGCAATTATTTAGTGTTTATTAAATTGTTTGTTAAGGATTTTGTGATTCTTTTTGTAACTATTTGAATTACTTAACATGGGTGCTCCATGGAAAAGGCAGTATTTATTAATTTATATGGTACGCTGACTAAGAACTAGGTGCTTAATAATTATTTTTGCATGATGTAATGACATAATTTATATTATATCTTTAGTGTTGCAAATAAGCCACAAAGAACCGTAGACTTCTATGTGATTTTCCAAACAAATACTAAATTGTCATCCGTAGTACCTCTTATTATTACCTATTATATATGTCCCATTAAATCCTACTCATTCTTAAGATCTTAGTTCAATCATATTTTTATATCTAAACCTTATGCACCTTTGGTCATTTCCACTGCCTAGAAATTTGATAGGTAATTGCTTACATGAGTAAATATAAAATTAACATCAGTTTACACCTTTGTCCTATTGAATGAGGAAGTTATTTCTTCTGTTCCTCCATCCTTTTAGTAGAATGCATGACACATGATATGGGTTTAATAAATATATGGATTTAGTAAGTGAAATAGTAAGTGAATTTATTAACATTGCTTCTGAGGGTGATTATAACATAGTGGAGAAAAAGGTAAGACACTAACATAAATATAACCCAACATATGATAAAAAATAAGCATATGGTGATGTGGGAGAAAAGGAGTGAAGTTTAGAATTCATCGTGGTGGCTTCTAGAAAAGCCTTTGAATAGAAAACCTGTCTGTTGAATGTATTCCATCTTTTCCAGCTACCTCATACTTCCTTGCTGTATCAATAAGATTCTCTCTGGTGCATAAACATATTCAATTTTTGTCCATCTTAATACAATTATCCTAAGCACCACTCCAGAAACTTATTTACTTTGGATATAAAAGTGAGATCTCTTCCACTGTGATGGGAAGATAGATGAAAGGAATGATCTTGGATAAATGTAAACTGTGTGGGAAGGAAGTGAGTTGAGGCAGTTTCTACATCATTATCTTTTCTTCTCTGATAGAATATAGTGAAGTTTATCCTTGAAAGTGACAAGAGGGAGGTTCAGGGGAACACTAAATATTTGCAGCATCTTCTGAGCAGAATGTGACAAAAGATTATTGGGTTATATGGAGAATTTTTCAAGATGAATTGAAGACCAAGCTGGATGCAAGTACAATGTGCTTTTTGTGAAGACTAATTCAAATGCCTATATGATTTCTTCTCCAGAAGTGCTATTCAATTTTATATAAAAAATTTTATAATTTTTATATATTTTATATTTTATATAAAATTTTATAATTTTTTAAAATTATATTGCATTGGATAAAAACTTCCAAACAATTTAGTTGGAGAAATTTGTTTTATTTATTTTTTTTAAGATTTATTTTATTGATTAATTGATTGATTGATTGATTGATTGATTGCTATGTTGGGTCTTCGTTTCTGTGCCAGGGCTTTCTCTAGCTGTGGCAAGCGGGGGCCACTCTTCATCGCGGCGCGTGGGCCTCTCACCACCGCGGCCCGTCCCGTTGCGGAGCGCAGGCTCCAGACGTGCCGGCTCACCAATTGTGGCTCACGGGCCTAGCCGCTCCGCGGCATGTGGGATCCTCCCAGACCAGGGCTCGAACCCGTGTCCCCCACACCAGCAGGCAGACTCCCAACCACTGTGCCACCAGGGAAGCCCCTGTTTTATTTTTAATAAAATAAATTCTTCACTGAGAATTGGGTGGAGTTGTTTAATATGGCATCTGCAGTTTGTATAGAAATTATATCTAATTTTGATATAGTTAATCCATTCTAGGTGTCATTTAACAAGTTTGTCTTTTTTTCAAAGCATAAAAGACTATAATAGATAATTATGCATTATTTAATGTATGCTAATATTTACTGATATTATACTTTTCCCATAATACCTGAATAGACCGAGCTATGTAAATAAAACCTAAATTTCTAGGTTGAAGCCTAATTGTCCATGGTCTATGTTTATTACTCTGTTTGATTTCATTAACAATGATCTTTTGTGGAATTTCTCCATTTGTATTTATAATATGGGTCTATATTTTGTTTGTTTTTTATTGTTTTCTCTTAGTATTTGTCAATTTGGTTGATTTAGCCTAGTTTAAACTTATTTCTAACCCAATGAATTGTATGCTGACCTCATTAATTACATTTAGAATTATTTTGTGTTTTTATATCCTATAAATACCTTTTTGAACTTTGCTATGTTTTATCTGTAAGACCACTAGGCTTCTCTGATGTTTATTATTGATAAAGTTTTTCATTTCTTCAGAGCAATTAGTCTGTATTCCTACCTCTTGATGAGAATATTATACCAACTTCTATCTGTTTCCAAGGGGGAAAAAGCTATTTTATGACTATTATCAGAAGCATTTATCCAAAGTTATAATAACCTGCTTTAGATGATGTATTCCTTTGAATTTGTGATTTATTACATTTATTATTTGCAGTGTCACCTATGTATGTTTTCTCTTGATGTTCTTCATCAGCCAAAACAGGATTGTGGGGTTTTCTCTATATTTTCAAAGGAAATATATGAATCTGATATCTGATAATTCTAATATTTTTCTAAGCTAGTTATTTTTCCTAAGATCATTATATTTTTTCTTTGATTTTTTTTTCAAAATACTTGAGTTGAAGGTTTAATTTACTTGTATCCAGTATAACTGAAGGCTATGAAAGCTTCTCAGAATACAGCTTATTCTGCATTAAAAAAATTTTGTTTAAGTCTGTTAATAACCAGTAACTGATGCTTCCATTTCTTCCTTGATCTAAAGGTTATTTAGTTCTTTACAGGAATCTGTTCATTCAATTTTGTTTTGCTAGTATTAAGTTTGATTACATTGGTGTCAGATGAAGAAATCAATTAGATTTGTACTTTGATAAGTAAAGGTGTGTGTGCACATGGGGGAGGGGGAGGCAGTTAATGAATTCTGATAATATTTTACATGTGTTTGAGAGAAATATTCCTCTTTAAGGGTGAATATGTGTTTGAATTCATATCATATTTCTTGTTGCCTTTCTGTCTATTCAACTGGAAGTTTTATTTATTTTTATTCCCCTAGTGGTTATAAGAATGAACAACATTTCTATTTTAATATCAAAATATAAAGATTAAACTATAAATGTGCTTACATCCTCTCCTATACAAAAATAAAACATCTTTAGCATATTTTAACTGTTCTGTTACCATACTAAAAGTGATTTCTGGTATTCTTGTTAACATTGTTCCATATCGAGTTTGATTTAAGAATTACATTTTATATTACAAATCACCATATCAAACATTACAGAGGTATAAAAATATTGTCAAAAGCTTTAGTATTTATTATGATAGAATACTGATTAGAATAGTATTTAAGCCATTGCCTGCTTATAATACAATAACTTACTTAACCCTTATGATAATCCTATAAGCCAAATACTATTGACTCCTTACTTTAAATATAAGGAAATAAGGAAAGGAGAAGTATAGTAAAGGACCAGGGTAACAGTTGGTATTAGGCAGAACTGGAATTTGAATGGATGGGTATATTTCTTCATCAAATGTGCTGTTAATCATCTTGCTACAATATACCACAGTATAGTATTTTAATACAGATTCTAAAGGCCTTATTGGTCATTTATTTCTCCTGTATATTAAATCTCTGTATCAAGAAACACCTATTTGGCCATGGCTCCTAAAAAGGTATAAACTAAAAGTTTTTATATTGAGCCACAGATGCAGATAAGGAGAGATCCCTAAAGCACTTACAAATTCAAGTCCAAAATCTAAATGTTGGCCTGTGTGACATGGCCTGCTGAAAGGCAGACTTATTGCTTTAGTGCCATCATAAGCTGTCTTTGTATGCTAATTGAGAGATAAAAATTAGCAAGGCTCAGTTTAGTAGTCTTTCTCTGAACTGGTAGGTATTGCCCTCCAAAATATGCCTAAAATACCATATTAAACTTGGGTGTGTCTCAAGGAGGCAGTGAGGAGATAGATTTACCCACTTGTATCCTTATCTAGTTGGTATAAGGTAAATCAGGGGTCCCCAACCCTGGGCAGCAGACTGGTACTGGTCCAAGGCCTGTTAGGAACCAGGCCACACAGCTGGAGGTGAGCGGCGGGCGGGCGAGCGAGCTAAGCTTCATCTACCGCTCGCCATGGCTGGCATTACTGCCTGAATCATCCCCCCAAGCCCGCCCACTGCGTGGAAAAATTTTCTTCCACAAAACTAGTCCCTGGTGCCAAAAATGTTGGGGACCGCTGAGGTAAATGACTATTAACTACTTTGAAGTAAACTACATTTAATGCAACATGTAACCAAACATAAATTTACATCATGGTAATCCTCAAACTGAATCCAGTCTTGTGGCTGCCTATCTCAACTTTATTCTGGTTCAGTTTTCTTTAGGCTGGAATGTGCCCTAGAGTAGTCTGCTTTAGAGAAGTTGTATGGCTGGCATACAGTTGAAGACTTGGCAAGTTTGAAAATGTCTTTCTTTCATCTTTACACATGAAACATATCGACAGGGTTTATCACATTTAGGTTTTGGTCCTCTACCCAAGAATATATATAACAGAATCACTTTGCTGTACACTTGAAACTAACACATTATAAATTATACCTTAATAACAAAGTTTATTCTGTTCATGACATGTTGAAATGATAATATTTTAGATATATTATGTTCAATAAAATATATTGTTAAAATGAAAAAAAAAATGCCATCTCAAAAAAAAAAAAAAAAAAAAAAGAATCCTATGATTCTGGCCTGAAGGTGGGGCCCTTTTTTGATTTCCAATAATATAATTCTGTTTTACCATGAAAAAGTTGATTTTACAAAAGATGTATCCTCCATATATGCCTCATTTCATGTAGCATGTGTACCCTTTTTCTAATATAACTTAAAAATTATCCTTCTTTAAATTGAAACATATAGTGAAGAGTTTTAGGTACAAATGAGGCAACATGTGTTTCAGTGTACACTGAGCAGGTAAATGTTACCAAAGATTCCATGCTGGGGAAAACATGATGTAAGGGCCACATGTACATATCAGGCCAAGTATAATCAGAAAAGAAAAGAAAGATATTAAGTATTTTTAAAAGAAAATTATTTAATAGAGGACACTGTTTACACAGATAGTAGAAAGTCCAAAGGGCATAAAGGGGATGCTGAAGTTATTCAGAGATTAATAACTCCAGGAAGAGGCTACTACCCTTAGGATTGGGAAACCAGTGGGAAGAGCGGGCTTGCCAGAACCTAGTAGCTGAGACGATGGATCCTGTAGGTCCAGTGCTTGGACCGATGGACACGAATAGCATGGGTTTGACATCCTGACCTATGAGGAGGGGGGCATCCACAGCTGTAACTCCAGCTGCCAAGGCCAAGATGCTACCGGCACCTGTGAGGGGCCTCCTTGTGGTTGGTGGCAGGAGACCCAAAAGACTGGAGCTGGAGTTGTCTGCTCTCTTTTTATGAGGCACACTGTCTGAAACTAAATGCAGGGAGGGAGTCATTTGTTCCAATTTCCCTGGCTTCCCTTGGCAGAAATTAACAGTAAACCAGCTGACAAAGATGTCTAAGAAATATAGTCTCTAGAATTCTAGACCCAGCAACCCTGTGCAGAGTGTAGAAGGGCAGAGTCGGAGCTAAAATCCAATAATGTCACCAGGTACATAGTCAAGTTAGTGAGAAGAAAGTGAAGAAAGTTCAGAGATCCCTACAGGTAAAATTGAAGAGGCACAGAGGATATTTGCATGTTATAAGATATAATCAACAGCCACAATGAAAGTCTATCCATTGAAACCCTCACAAGGTTACTGCCTCTCTAAACCAGGCCAGTTTCCTCACTTTATTAATATTAATTCTATTTAATATTTCTTATGAACCTGCCTTGCTAGGCCTGCTTACTCTTAGGAAGCAAGGTAAGCCACACTTTATAAAGTAAAAGTGAGGCTAGAATAATCCGGAAGAAATAAGCCTTACAAGAGATGTGTGTGTTTCAAGGGTAACTTTAATTCTCCAAGTCCAATTTCTAGCACTAATGTTGGCATCTTTCACAGTTAAAATATAATGGACACCATTATTCAATTCTTCCTATTAAATACAAAAAAAAAAAAAGGAAATAAACTATTGAATCTTTAGAAATATCAAGGATAAACTTGGAGGGAATTTGAGAGCTTCAGTAACTGGTTCAAAAACCTTTATTTCTCGACACCAGGTCACAAAACAGCATTTAGTATGCGGGACTTCTAGGTAAGCATTCACTCAAGAATAGAACTCTTATTTCCTAAATTGTGAGCAATATGTACTAATGTATGGAAAAAATCAGTTTTTTTGTTGTTTTTGCTTGTTTGTTTGTTTTTTTAGTTTGGTTTTGGGGTTTTTTGGTATGTTTTTCTTTCATACTGAAAAAAGTTGTTGGTATAATTGCTGATTAAAAAACAAAAACTTTATTCAATGGTTGAAGAAACTTGAAGATAAAATTATCCATGGAGCAAGAAGGCATGGTCTTTTCTGCATTTAATAAAGAAGTGTCTGTTTTATTTAACGGATGGTGTGAGCTCCTAAATTCAGTAGAATACCCTGTGCCTTTTTGCTCACTCTCTGACCCCAGTTTATTTCCTTAATAATCCTTAATAGTATTGTTTTTTTTTTTCTGTCTCCCCCACTGACCTGTTTCATCTGACCTGTTTAAAACAGTCTCCCCTCAGCCTCCAGCAGAATGTCTAACATACTGGACAGTAAATATGTATTTGTTGAAATAGACTATCTACTTGTGCCATACTTAGTATTTCTAAAATATAGAAGTTATTATTATTATTAGCATATATTCAGGGACATTCCAACTCAATGGGAAAATTTTCATAAAAAACTGAAATTTGCACACAGTTCTATCAAAATTTATATAAGAAGGAAAAAACAATTATGGAAATTTAAAATTGTAGAGATGAACATTACCACTAAGGACATCAGAAAAAAGAAATCAGAGGATGTGACAGGTACTGACAGGATTATAAATGAAAATTTATGGATAATTTTACAAAATAGAAATGTTTTTGTCAATGTAATATAATTTCTTATTGATTTGGAGGAAGGGCACCACAAAAGGAGCATCTAAAGATTAAAATTTAGTGAATTGCTGTTGAGAGCACAAGTTCAATTCAATAATTTAAAAACTCTAACAGATCATCGCTATTAAAAACTCAGAGAGCTGAGTCAAACAATCAATAGTCATTTGTTTCAGTTTTCTGCTGCCTGTTATTATGGGTCCAAGCAATAGGACCAAAAAATCTGTAATCTACAGTGATAGGAAACCTGAAATCTGGGAAACACCAGCAGTTCTAATAAATCCATCTGGACATCAATGTATTTCTGCAATATATAAATGAGTCAATGAAAATCATGTAGAAAAAATTGAAACTATATTAACTCCTTCAGGCCACTGTGATGTAATTTAAGGTTTTCAACTTCAGTGAACTAAGTAGTATAGTGATGGTACCTATTTCACAAAATACACCTTCTTGCCAGACATTTTTGAGGCAAGCAAATACTTACAACCATGTTATACTGTTTGTTCCAAAGTATTCCTTTGCTTCTAAAAACAGTTTGTCAAAAGACCACACAGATTGTTCTCTGAAACAGAAAATTTAGGTTTAGAGATATTGAAGTAATGGAAGGAATGGAGACTGTGGAGTCAAAAACCCATCATGATGTTTCCAATTATCAGCTGTGTGAAATTATGCCAGTTACTTAACATTTCTGAACTTCTCTCTATTTGTTAAATTTGGACAAGATAATATCTTGCTTGTAGAGTTATTGTGAGAATTAGGTAATACACATATATACAGTGCCTAGCACATAGTAGGCACTTAATAAATGGTTTAACTATATAAAGAAACTTTTACTTAAGTTTTAACATTCTTTTAAAAATTAGTTCTTGTCCTAATTTTGAGAGTTTGATTTTCCTTATAATTTGATAATGAATCATTGATTGCTCAGCAATGAAGAAACGTACTAAAATGCAGAGGCACCTTGATTAGGTATTGCTTGCTGATGAACTCCACTAGAGACTACTAAAATATAGAAATTTGCACTTACGGAAACGGCACTTCTACAATCTAATGATTCACCGCCATATCAAAAGGAGAATTTGGGTTTTACCATAAAGATCAGAAAACACTAAACCTCAACTCCTTCAGGGAAGTCACTGAGGCTTATTTACTTTAATATAACAGTGCCTGAAGTACAATATTTGGTACAAAAAAAATGAAGATAAGCTAATGCCTATTTGTTTAAAAGCTATCTTCCAATAGGTGTCATATGAATGCTGAGCGCATTTTTGGACAGGCTACCACACAGATGAGTTAGATGTCATCACTAAAAGTTTTTAATTTTTTTTATTGAAGTATAGTTGATTTACAATGTTGCATTAATTTCCATTGTACAGCAAAGTGATTCAATCGTACATATATATATATACATTCTTTTTTTTATAATCTTTTCCATTATGGTTTATCATAGGATACTGACTATAGTTCTCTGTGTTATACAGTAGGACCTTGTTATTTATCCATTCCATATATAATAGCTTACATCTGCTAACCCCAACCTCTCACACTCTTCCTCCCCCAACCCCCTCCCCCTTGGCAACCACAAATCTGTTTTCTATGTCCATGAATCTGTTTCTCTTTTGTAGATAGGTTCATTTGTGTCATGTTTTAGATTCCACATATAAGTGATATCATACAGTATTTGTCTTTCTCTTTCTGACTTACTTTATTTAGTTTGATAATCTCTAGTTGAATCCATGTTGCTGCAAATGGCATTATTTCATTCTTTTTTTATGGCTGAGTCATATTTCATTGTATATATATACCACATCTTCTTTATCCATCCATCTGTTGATGGAAATTTATGTTGTTTTCATGTCTTGGCCTTTGTAAATAGTGCTGCTATGAACATAGAGGTGCATGTACAGTGAGTCCCCTACATATGAATGAGTTCCATTCTGAGTGCATGTTTGTAAATCCAATTTGTTTGTAAGTACAACAAAATTAGCCTAGGTACCCAACTAACACAATCGGCTATATAGTACTCTACTGTAATAGGTTTATAATACTTTTCACACAAATAACACATGAAAAACAAAAAAACACAAAAAATAAAAAAAACATTTTTCATATTACAGTATAGTACCTTGAAAAGTACAGTAGTGCCAGCTACATCACTGCTGCTTTTATGCTTGCTTTTGGACATCCTGGGCTTGAAATAAAGATACTGTACTATTGTACTCTATACAGTACTGTAAAGTACACAAAAGCACAACCACTCGTAGAGGATGCATGCACGTGAGATTAGACGTGTCACCACGTGTCACCAGACATGTGAACTAACTTACGTGATTGGATATGCGAACAGAAGTTCACATCTTTGAAAGTTCTCAACTTGAGGTTCATATGTAGGGGACTTACTGTATCTTTTTGGATTAGAGTTTTGTTTGGATATACGTCCAAGAGTGGGATTAATGGATCATATGGTAATTCTGTTTTTAGTTTTCTGAGGAATCTCTATACTGTTTTCCATAGTGGGTCTACTAACTTACATTCCACCAACAGTGTAGGAGGGTTCCCTTTTCTCCACATCCCCTCCAGCATTTATTTGTAGAGTTTTTAATGATGGCCATTCTGACTGGTACCTCATTGTAGTTTTGATTTGCATTTCTCTAATAATTAGCGATGTTAAGCACGATTTCATGTGCCTCTTCACCATCTGTATGTCTTTTTTGGAGAAATGTCTCTTTAGGTCTTCTGTCCATTTTTCCATTGGGTTTTTCATTTTCTTGTTGTTGAGTTGTATGTGCTGTTTGAATATTTTGGAAATTAATCCTTTGTCGGTAGCATCACTTACAAATATTCTCTCCAAGAAAAACCAAAAAGATAACTAAAATCTGTTTTAAGTTCAATAAAAGTAACACAACCCAAGCAAATTTTACTCTTCTTCATGTATATTTTCCAGACTCAGAGATTATGGTAATTATATAGCATTTCTGTGATGATTTCATCAGGCATGTTTTATAAATTTTTCATGGCAGTCTTACAGACAAAACATGCTATGTACATTTATAATTAAGTAAATATATAACTTTATCAATAACTTTGCTTAGAGAAGGTTCACTTACAGATTAGTGTCAATTTGAAGGAAATTTCAGGAGTGTTTTCAACTGATAATATTCAGCATTTATATGAATCACACTAATAAAGAAATATTTATTGAATTATTCGCTCTCCCAGAACTGGTAGAAGTATAGAATTCATTGAATTAAAAAAGCTATGATTTGTCTTTATTGTGTTAGGTTAGGGAAATGATTCAATTACAACCAAATAATTTAATAGATGTTAAGTTAGATCCTCAGAAAATTCTTCAATGACCATCATACTAGGCTAGGTGGTCTTCTAATATGTTTCATGGTACATTGTATGCCTTTTTTAAAAGATATAATGTTTAAGTATTGGTTATTATTTTAATATATTTTAAGGATGTGTTTTTAAGAACAAGAAGTATTTTACTTTTGTTCAAATCTGAATCTGCCTGCCTAAACCAACAACACACACATGGTAGGTATTTAATAAATGCTTATTGATTAATCAACTTGATATAATTCTAGACATAAGCCCTTTACATCTTATTATGTCTACTCTAATATTAATCATCTCTCTCTAGTAGAACCAATGACTAGGTTTGTGTTATTAAAAATACATAAATTTCTGTTTGTTTTTAAGGCTTTACTGTCTTTCACTGATCATACACAGGTCTTCCCTGAAGACCATGTCTCAACCCAATAAAAAATACATGATATTCACATTTCAGTGATCTCTCCTTTTAATCCCATATTTACTGACAAAATACTATGTAGACACTAGTCTCAGACATTATACAAATGAAAACAAAATCTATTAGCTAACAATATTTTATAATCATTGGCTATATATTTGAGAACAACAGTAACTTAGAGGCATTTTTATTCTTTCAAACTAGGGCAGTCAATTTACTGTAAATTTGGCCTGATATTTTACTAATAATTTTTTCTTGTAATGAGAAATTTTAAGATCTACTCTCTTAGCAGCTTTCAAATATGCAGTATGGTATTATTACCTATAATCACAATATTGTGTTGGTTTCTGCTGCACAACAATGTGAATCAGTTTACATGTACATATATCCACTTTTTTTAAGATTTCCTTTCCATTTAGGTCACCACAGATCATAGAGTAGGGGTCCCTATGCTAAACAGTAGGTTCTCGTTAGTTATCTAGTTTATATAGTAGTGTATACATGTCAATCCCAATCTCCGAATTTGTCACACCCATCTTTGTCAGATGGAGCTGTTACATGATTTTCATATAGAGTGAATTTCCATTCTGATTTTGGATTATGTTGACTTTCTTGGTGTTAGATTTCATGTGTTTTTTTAACATCTTTATTGAAGTATAATTGCTTTACAATTGTGTGTTAGTTTCTGCTTTATAACAAAGTGAATCAGTTATACATATACATATGTTCCCATATCTCTTCCCTCTTGCATCTCCCTCCCTCCCACCCTCCCCCTCCCACCCCTCTAGGTGGTCACAAAGCACCGAGCTGATCTCCCTGTGCTATGCGGCTGCTTCCCACTAGCTATCTATTTTACATTTGGTAGTGTATATATGTCCATGACACTCTCTCACCCTGTCACATCTCACCCCACCCCCTCCCCATATCCTCAAGTCCATTCTCTAGTAGGTCTGTGTCTTTATTCCCGTCTTGCCACTAGGTTCTTCATGGCCTTTTTTTTTTTTTTTTTTTTTCCCCTTAGACTCCGTATATATGTGTTAGCATACTGTATTTGTTTTTCTCTTTCTGACTTACTTCACTCTGTATGACAGACTCTAACTCCATCCACCTCATTACAAATACCTCCATTTCATTTCTTTTTATGGCTGAGTAATATTCCATTGTATATATGTGCCACATCTTCTTTATCCATTCATCTGTCGATGGACATTTAGGTTGCTTCCATGTCCTGGCTATTGTAAATAGAGCTGCAATGAACATTTTGGTACATGACTCTTTTTGACCTATGGTTTTCTCAGGGTATATGCCCAGTATTGGGATTGCTGGGTCGTATGGTAGTTCTATTTTTAGTTTTTTAAGGAACCTCCATACTGTTCTCCATAGTGGCTGTATCACTTTACATTCCCACCAACAGTGCAAGAGTGTTCCCTTTCCTCCACACCCTCTCCAGCATTTATTGTTTCTAGATTTTTTGATTATGGCCATTCTGACCAGTGTGAGATGATATCTCATTGTAGTTTTGATTTGCATTTCTCTAATGATTAATGATGTTGAGCATTCTTTCATGTGTCTGTAGGCCATCTGTATATCTTCTTTGGAGAAATGTCTATTTAGGTCTTCTGCCCATTTTTGGATCGGGTTGTTCGTTTTTTTGTTATTGAGCTGCATGAGCTGCCTGTAAGTCTTGGAGATTAATCCTTTGTCAGTTGCTTCATTTGCAAATATTTTCTCCCATTCTGATGGTTGTCTTTTGTTCTTGTTTATGGTTTCCTTTGCTGTGCAAAAGCTTTTAAGTTTCATTAGGTCCCATTTGTTTATTTGTGTTCTTATTTCCATTTCTCTAGGAGCTGGGTCAAAAAGAATCTTGCTGTGATATATGTCACAGAGTGTTCTCCCTATGTTTTCCTCTAAGAGTTTGATAGTGTCTGGCCTTACACTTAGGTCTTTAATCCATTTGGAGTTTATTTTTGTGCATGGTGTCAGGGAGTGTTCTAATTTCATACTTTTACATGTACCTGTCCAATTTTCCCAGCACCACTTATTGAAGAGGCTGTCTTTTCTCCACTGTATATGCTTGCCTCCTTTATCAAAGATAAGGTGACCATATGTGTGTGGGTTTATCTCTGGGCTTTCTATCCTGTTCCATTGATCTATAGTTCTGTTTTTGTGCCAGTACCAAACTGTCTTGATTACTGTAGCTTTGTAATATAGTCTGAAGTCAGGGAGCCTGATTCCCCCAGCTCCATTTTTCGTTCTCAAGATTGCTTTGGCTATTCGGGGTCTTTTGTGTCTCCATACAAATTGTGAAATTTTTTGTTCTAGTTCTGTGAAAAATGCCAGTGGTAGTTTGATAGGGATTGCATTGAATCTGTAGATTGCTTTGGGTAGTAGAGTCATTTTCACAATGTTGATTCTTCCAATCCAGGAACATGGTATATCTCTCCATCTATTTGTATCATCTTTAATTTCTTTCATCAGTATCTTATAATTTTCTGCATACAGGTCTTTTGTCTCCTTAGGTAGGTTTATTCCTAGATATTTTATTCTTTTTGTTGCAATGGTAAACGGGAGTGTTTTCTTATTTTCACTTTCAGATTTTTCGTCATTAGTGTATAGGAATGAAAGAGATTTCTGTGCATTAATCTTGTATCCTGCTACTTTACCAAATTCATTGATTAGCTCTAGGAGTTTTCTGGTAGCATCTTTAGGATTCTCTCTATATAGTATCATGTCATCTGCAAACAGTGACAGCTTTACTTCTTCTTTTCCGATTTGGATTCCTTTTATTTCTTTTTCTTCTCTGATTGCCGTGGCTAACACTTCCAAAACTATGTTGAATAATAGTGGTGAGAGTGGGCAACCTTGTCTTGTTCCTGATCTTAGTGGAAATGGCTTCAGTTTTTCACCATTGAGGACAATGTTGGCTGTGGGTTTGTCATATATGACCTTTATTATGTTGAGGAAAGTTCCCTCTATGCTTACTTTCTGCAGGGCTTTTATCATAAATTGGTGTTGAATTTTGTCGAAAGCTTTCTCTGCATCTATTGAGATGATCATATGGTTTTTCTCCTTCAATTTGTTAATATGGTGTATCACATTGATTGATTTGCATATATTGAAGAATCCTTGCATTCCTGGGATGAACCCCACTTGATCATGGTGTATGATCCTTTTAATGTGCTGTTGGATTCTGTTTGCTAGTATTTTGTTGAGGATTTTTGCATCTATGTTCATCAGTGATATTGGCCTGTAGTTTTCTTTCTTTGTGACATCTTTGCCTGGTTTTGCTATCAGGGTGATGGTGGCCTCGTAGAATGAGTTTGGGAGTGTTCCTCCCTCTGCAATATTTTGGAAGAGTTTGAGAAGGATAGGTGTTAGCTCTTCTCTAAATGTTTGATAGAATTCACCGGTGAAGCCATCTGGTCCTGGGCTTTTGTTTGTTGGAAGGTTTTTAATCACAGTTTCCATTTCAGTGCTTGTGATTGGTCTGTTCATATTTTCTATTTCTTCCTGGTTCAGTCTCGGCAGTTTGTGCATTTCTAAGAATCTGTCCATTTCTTCCAGGTTGTCCATTTTATTGGCATAGAGTTGCTTGTAGTAATGTCTCATGATCTTTTGTATTTCTGCAGTGTCAGTGGTTACTTCTCCTTTTTCATTTCTAATTCTATTGATTTGAGTCTTCTCCCTTTTTCTCTTGATGAGTCTCGCTAATGGTTTATCAATTTTCTTTATCTTCTCAAAGAACCAGCTTTTAGTTTCATTGATTTTTGCTATTGTTTCCTTCATTTCTTTTTCATTTATTTCTGATCTGATCTTTATGATTTCTTTTCTTCTGCTAGCTTAGGGTTTTTTTTGTTCTTCTTTCTCTAATTGCTTCAGGTGCAAGGTTAGTTTGTTTATTTGAGATGTTTCCTGTTTCTTGAGGTAGGCTTGTATTGCTATAAAGTTCCCTCTTAGCACTGCTTTTGCTGCATCCCATAGGTTTTGGGTTGTCGTGTCTCCATTGTCATTTGTTTCTAGGTATTTTTTGATTTCCCCTTTGATTTCTTCAGTGATCACTTCGTTATCAAGTAGTGTATTGTGTAGCCTCCATGTGTTTGTATTTTTTACAGATCTTTTCATGTAATTGATATCTAGTCTCATAGCGTTGTGGTTGGAAAAGATACTTGAAACGATTTCAATTTTCTTAAATTTACCAAGGCTTGATTTGTGACCCAAGATATGATCTATCCTGGAGAATGTTCCATGAGCACTTGAGAAAAATGTGTATTCTGTTCTTTTTGGGTGGAATGTCCTATAAATATCAATTAAGGCCCTCTTGTTTAATGTATCATTTAAAGCTTGTGTTTCCTTATTTATTTTCATTTTGGATGATCTATCCATTGGTGAAAGTGGGGTGTTAAAGTCCCCTACTATGATTGTGTTGCTGTCGATATCCCCTTTTATGGCTGTTAGTATTTGCCTTATGTATTGAGGTGCTCCTATGTTGGGTGCATAAGTATTTACAATTGTTATACCTTCCTCTTGGATCGATCCCTTGATCATTATATAGTGTCCTTCTTTGTCTCTTGTAATAGTCTTTATTTTAAAGTCTATTTTGTCTGATATGAGAATTGCTACTCCAGCTTTCTTTTGATTTCCATTTGCATGGAATATCTTTTTCCATCCCCTCACTTTCAGTCTGTATGTGTCTCTAGGTCTGAAGTGGGTCTCTTGTAGACAGCATATATATGGGTCTTGTTTTTGTATCCATTCAGCCAGCCTGTGTCTTTTGGTGGGAGCATTTAATCCATTTACATTCAAGGTAATTATCGATATGTATGTTCCTATTCCCATTTTCTTAAATGTTTTGGGTTTGTTATTGTAGTTGTTTTCCTTCTCTTGTGTTTCTTGCCTAGAGAAGTTCCTTTAGCATTTGTTGTAAAGCTGGTTTGGTGGTGCTGAACTCTCTCAGCTTTTGCTTATCTGTAAAGGTTTTAATTTCTCCATCACATCTGAATGAGATCCTTGCTGGGTAGAGTAATCTTGGTTGTAGGTTTTTCTCCTTCATCACTTTAAGTATATCCTGCCACTCCCTTCTGGCTTGCAGAGTTTCTGCTGAAAGATCAGATGTTAACCTTATGGGGATTCCCTTGTGTGTTATTTGTTGTTTTTCCCTTGCTGCTTTTAATATATTTTCTTTATATTTAATTTTTGACAGTTTGATTAATATGTGTCTTGGCGGGTTTCTCCTTGGGTTTATCCTGTATGGGACTCTCTGTGCTTCCAGGACTTGAATAACTATTTCCTTTCCCATATTAGGAAAATTTTCAACTATAATCTCTTCCAATATTTTCTCAGTCCCTTTCTTTTTCTCTTCTTCTTCTGGGACCCCTATAATTCGAATGTTGGTGCGTTTCATGTTGTCCCAGAGGTCTCTGAGACTGTCCTCAATTCTTTTCATTCTCTTTTCTTTATCCTGCTCTGCAGTAGTTATTTCCACCATTTTATCTTCCAGGTCACTTATCCGTTCTTCTGCCTCAGTTATTCTGCTATTGATCCCATCTAGAGTATTTTTAATTTCATTTATTGTGTTTTTCATCGTTGCTTGGTTCCTCTTTAGTTCTTCTACGTCCTTGTTAAATGTTTCTTGCATTTTGTCTATTCTATTCCCAAGATTTTGGATCATCCTTACTATCATTATTCTGAATTCTTTTTCAGGTAGACTACTTATTTCCTCTTCATTTGTTAGGTCTGGTGTGTTTTGACCCTGCTCCTTCATCTGCTGTGTGTTTTTCTGTCATCTCATTTTGCTTATCTTACTGTGTTTGGGGTCTCCTTTTCACAGGCTGCAGGTTCGTAGTTCCCATTGTTTTTGGTATCTGTCCCCAGTGGCTAAGGTTGGTTCAGTGGGTTGTGTAGGCTTCCTGGTGGAGGGAACTAGTGCCTGAGTTCTGGTGGATGAGGTTGGATCTTGTCTTTCTGGTGGGCACGTCCATGTCTGGTGGTGTGTTTTGGGGTGTCTGTGGCCTTATTATGATTTTAGGCAGCCTCTCTGCTAATGGATGGGGCTGTGTTCCTGTCTTGCTAGTTGTTTGGCATAGGGTGTCCAGCACTGTAGCCTGCTGGTCATTGAGTGAAGCTGGGTCTTGATGTTGAGATGGAGATCTCTGAGAGATTTTTGCCATTTGGTATTACGTGGAGCTGGGAGGTCTCTTGTGGACCAGTGTCCTGAAGTTGGCTCTCCCACCTCAGAGGCACAGCCCTGATGCCTGGCTGGAGCACCAAGAGCCTTTCATCCACACGGCTCAGAGTAAAAGGGAGAAAAAATAGAAACAAAGAAAGAAAGAGGATATAATATAGTGAAGTAAAATAAAGCGATTATAAAGCAAAGCTATACAGACAAAATCTCACCCAGAAGCATATACATATACACTCACAAAAAATGGAAAAGGGGAAAAATTAGTATATCCTGCTCCCAAAGTCCACCTCCTGAATTTGGGATGATTCGTTGTCTATTCAGGTATTCAACAGATGCAGGCACATCAAGTCGTTTGTGGAGTTTTAATCCACTGCTTCTGAGGCTGCTGGGAGAGATTTCCCTTTCTCTTCTTTGTTCGCACAGCTCCCGGGGTTCAGCTTTGGATTTGGACCCACCTCTGCATGTAGGTCGCCTGAGGGCGTCTGTTCCCCGCCCAGACAGGACAGGGTTAAATGAGCAGCTGCTTCGGGGGCTCTGGCTCACTCAGGCTGGGGGGAGGGAGCGGTACAGAGGAGGCGGGGTGATCCTGCAGTGGTAGAGGCCGGCGTGACGTTGCACCAGCCTGAGGCACGCCGTGTGCTCTCCCGGGAAAGTTGTCCCCAGATCACGGGACCCTGGCAGTGGTGGCCTGCACAGGCTCCCGGGAGGGGCGGTGTGGAGAGTGACCTGTGCTCACACACAGGCTTTTTGGTGGCAGCAGCAGCAGCCTTAGCGTCTCACGCCCGTCTCTGGGGCCTGCGCTGATTGCCGCGGCTTGCGCCCGTCTCTGGAGTTTGTTTAGGCGGCGCTCTGAATCCCCTCTCCTTGCACGCCGCGAAACAAAGAGGCAAGAAAAAGTCTCTTGCCTGTTCTGCAGCTCCAGACCTTTTCCCGGACTCCCTCCTGGCCAGCTGTGGTGCACTAACCCCTTCAGGCTGTGTTCACACTGCCAACCCCAGTCCTCTCCCTGCGATCCGACTGAAGCCGGAGCCTCAGCTCCCAGCCCCGCCCGCCCCGGCGGGTGAGCAGACAAGCCTCTCGGGCTGCTGAGTGCTGCTTGGCGATGAGCCTCTGTGCGGGAATCTCTCCGTTTTTTCCTCTGCGCCCCTGTTGCTGTGGGGTCTGCGCTGATAGCCGCTGCTCGCACCCGTCTCTGGAGCTCTTTTAGGCGGCGCTCTGAATACCCTCTCCTCGCGCACCAGGAAACAAAGATGCAAGAAAAAGTCTCTTGCCTCTTCGGCAGCTGCAGACTTTTTCCCGGTCTCCCTCCCAGCCAGCTGTGGTGCACTAACCCCTTCAGGCTGTGTTCACACTGCCAACCCCAGTCCTCTCCCTTCGATCCAACCGAAGCCCGAGCCTCAGCTCCCAGCCCTGCCCGCCCCGGCGGGGGAGCAGACAAGCCTCTCGGGCTGGTGAGTGCTGCTCGGCGCCGGGCCTCCGTGTGGGAATCTCTCCGCTTTGCCCTCCGCACCCCTGTGGCTGCGCTCTCCTCCGTGGCTCCGAAGCTTCCCCCCTCTGCTACCCACAGTCTCCGCCCACGAAGCGGCTTCGTAGTGCGTGGAAACCTTTCCTCCTTCACGGCTCCCTCCCACTAGTGCAGGTCCCGTCCCTATTCTTTTGTCTCTGTTATTTCTTTTTTCTTTTGCCCTACCCAGGTACGTGGGGAGTTTCTTGCCTTTTGGGAGGTCTGACGTTTTCTGCCAGCGTTCAGTGGGTGTTCTGTAGGAGCAGTTCCACGTGTAGATGTATTTCTACTGTATCTGTGGGAAGGAAGGTTATCTCCGCGTCTAACTCTTCCGCCATCTTCTCTCTCCATGTGTTTTTTTAATAGTCTGCAGGCTTAGATTCATAAGAGTTTTTGTAACCATTTTCTCTCTTGTTCTTTTTCTCTCTCGTTTACAAATTCTTTTTTTTTGTCACTGTCTAGTTAATTAGTGAGTACCTACTCCAAACTCAAGAGACACATAATGTGTGTTGAACTATTGATTATACAGCAGATCAAATTAGCAAGTGAGTAACTTAAACCTGTTTTTGATAGTAAAGATACACTCTTGCCTGTTGTGTATATTAACATCCTTTTGAAATTGTGTCAGTCTAATGGGTTAAAAACAACACCTCAGTATTGTCACGTCTTTTTTTATGGTATGTCCTTAATTTTTTTTATTTTCAATTAATTTATTGGAGTATAGTTGATTTCCAATGTTGTGTTACTTTCAGGTGTACAACAAAGTGAATCAATTATACATATACATATATCCACGCTTTTTACATTCTATTCCCATATAGGTCATTACAGAGTGTTGAATAAAGTTCCCTGTACAGTAGGTTCCTAATAGTTATCTATTTTATATATAGTAATGTGTATATGTTGATCCCAATCCCCAATTTATCCCTTCCCCCCCTTCCCTGTTGGTAATCATAAGGTTGTTTTCTATATCTATGACTCAATTTCT
Source organism: Balaenoptera ricei (assembly GCF_028023285.1). Taxonomy (NCBI): domain Eukaryota; kingdom Metazoa; phylum Chordata; class Mammalia; order Artiodactyla; family Balaenopteridae; genus Balaenoptera; species Balaenoptera ricei. The sequence continues at coordinate 57,862,950 of NC_082643.1, forward strand.
GTTTTACAACTAGGTTCATTGGTACCATTTTTTAAAGATTCCCTATATAAGTGATATCATATAATATTTTTATCTTTGTTTCACTTACTTCACTCAGTATGACAATTTCTAGGTCCATCCATGTCACTGCAAATGGCATTATTTCATTCCTTTTTATGGCTGAGTAATATTCCATTGTATATATGTACCACATCTTCTTTATCCATTCATCTCTCGATGGACACTTAGGTCACTTCCAATGTCCTGAATATTGTAAATAGAACTGCAATGAACATTGTGGTACATAACTCTTTTTGAATTATGGTTTTCTCAGGGTAAATGCCCAGTAATGGATTGCTAGATCGTATAGTAGTTCTATTTTTAGTTTTTTAAGGAACCTCCATACTCTTCTCCATAGTGGCTGTATCAATTTACATTCCCACCAACACTGCAAGAGGGTTCCCTTTTCTCCACACCCTCTCCAGCATTTATTGTTTCTAGATTTTTTGATGATGCCCATTCCGACTGGTGTGAGGTGATACCTCACTGTAGTTTTGATTTGCATTTCTCTAATGATTAATGATGTTGAGCATTCTTTCATGTGTTTGTTGGCAATCTGTATATCTTCTTTGGAGAAATGTCTGTTTAGGTCTTCTGCCCATTTTTCGACTGGGTTTTTTGTTTTATTGATATTGAGCTGCATGAGTTGCTTGTATGTTTTTGAGATTAATCCTTTGTCAGTTGCTTCATTTGCAAATATTTTCTCCCATTCTGAGGGTTTTCTTATCATCTTGTTTAAGGTTTCCTTTGCTATGCAAAAGCTTTTAAGTTTCATTAGGTCCCATTCGTTTATTTTTGTTTTTATTTCCATTTCTCTAGGAGGTGGGTCAAAAAGGATCTTGCTGTGATGTATGTCATAGAGTGTTCTGCGTATGTTTTCCTGTATGAGTTTGATGGTGTCTAGACTTACATTTAGGTCTTTAATCCATTGTGAGTTTACTTTTGTGTATGGTGTTAGGGAGTGTTCTAATTTCATTCTTTTACATGTAGCTGTCCAGTTTTCCCAGCACCACTTATTGAAGAGGCTGTCTTTTCTCCACTGTATATGCTTGCCTCCTTTATCAAAGATAAGGTGACCAGAGGTATGTGGGTTAATCTCTGGGCTTTCTATCCTGTTCCATTGATCTATAGTTCTGTTTTTGGCCAGTGCCATACTGTCTTGATTACCATAGCTTTGTAGTATAGTCTGAAGTCAAGGAGCCTGATTCCTCCAGCTCCGTTTTTCTCTATCAAGATTGCTTTGGCTATTCGGGATCTATTGTGTTTCCATACAAATAGTGAAATTTTTTGTTCTAGTTCTGTGAAAAATGCCATTGGTAGTTTCATAGGGACTGCATTGAATCTGTAGATTGCTTTAGGTAGTATGGTCATTTTCACAATGTTGATTCTTCCAATCCAAGAACATGGTATATCTCTCCATCTATTTGTATCATCTTTAATTTCTTTCATCAGTGTCTTATAATTTTCTGCATACAGGTCTTTTGTCTCCCTAGGTAGGTTTATTCCTAGGTATTTATTCTTTTTGTTGCAGTGGTAAATGGGAGTGATTCCTTAATTTCTCTTTCAGATTTTTCATCATTAGTATATAGAAATGCAAGAGATTTCTGTGCATTAATTTTGTATCCTGCTACTTACAAAATTCATTGATTAGCTCTAGTGGTTTTCTGGTAGCATCTTTAAAATTCTCTATGTATGGTATCCTGTCACCTGCAAACAGTGACAGCTTTACTTCTTCTTTTCCAATTTGGATTCCTTTTATTTCTTTTTCTTCTCTGCTTGCTGTGGCTAACACTTCCAAAACTATGTTGAATAATAGTGGTGAGAGTGGGCAACCTTGTCTTGTTCCTGATCTTAGTGGAAATGGTTTCAGTTTTTCACCATTGAGGATGATGTTGGCTGTGGGTTTGTCATATATGACCTTTATTATGTTGAGGAAAGTTCCCTCTATGCTTACTTTCTGGAGGGTTTTTATCATAAATGGGTGTTGAATTTTGTCAAAAGCTTTCTCTGCATCTATTGAGATGATCATATGGCTTTTCTGCCTCAATTTTTTAATATGGTGTATCACATTGATTGATTTGCGTATACTGAAGAATCCTTGCATTCCTGGGATGAACCCCACTTGATCATGGTGTATGATCCTTTTAATGTGCTGTTGGATTCTGTTTGCTAGTATTTTGTTGAGGATTTTTGCATCTATGTTCATCAGTGATATTGGCCTGTAGTTTTCTCTCTTTGTGACATCTTTGTCTGGTTTTGGTATCAGGGAGATGGTGGCCTCGTAGAATCAGTTTGGGAGTATTCTTCCCTCTGCTATATTTTGGAAGAGTTTGAGAAGGATAGGTGTTAGCTCTTCCCTAAATGTTTGATAGAATTCGCCTGTTAAGCCATCTGGTCCTGGGCTTTTGTTTGTTGGAAGGTTTTTAATCACAGTTTCAATTTCAGTGCTTGTGATTGGTCTGTTCATATTTTCTACTTCTTCCTGGTTCAGTCTTGGAAGGTTCTGCATTTCTAAGAATTTGTCCATTTCTTCCAGGTTGTCCATTTTATTGGCATAGAGTTGCTTGTAGTAATCTCTCATGATTGTTTGTATTTCTTCAGTGTCAGTTGTTACTTCTCCTTTTTCATTTCTAATTTTATTGATTTGAGTCTTCTCCCTTTTTTTCTTGATAAGTCTGGCTAATGGTTTATCAATTTTGTTTATCTTCTCAAAGCACCAGCTTTTAGTTTTATTGATCTTTGCTATCATTTCCTTCATTTCTTTTTCATTTATTTCTGATCTGATCTTTATGATTTCTTTCCTTATGCTAGCTTTGGGGGTTTTTGTTCTTTTTCTCTAATTGCTTTAAGTGTAAGGTTAGGTTGTTTATTTTAGATGTTTCTTGTTTCTTAAGGTAGGCTTCTATAGCTATAAACTTCCCTTTTAGAACTGCTTTTGCTGCATCCAATAGGTTTTGGGTCATTGTGTTTTCATTGTCAGTTGATTCTAGGTACTTTTTGATTTCCTCTTTGATTTCTTCAGTGATCTCTTGGCTATTAAGTAGTGTATTGTTTAGCCTCCATGTGTTTGTATTTTTTACAGTTTTCTTGTAATTAATATCTAGTCTCGTAGTGTTCTTTTCAGAAAAGATACTTGATATGATTTCAATTTTCTTATATTTACCAAGGCTTGATTTGTGACCCAAGATATGATCTATCCTGGAGAATGTTCCATGAGCACTTGAGAAGAATGTGTATTCTGTTGTTTTTGGGTGGAATGTCCTATAAATATCAGTTAAGTCCATCTTGTTTAATGTATCATTTAAAGCTTGTGTTTCCTTATTTATTTTCATTTTGGATGATCAGTCCATTGGTGCAAGTGGGGTGTTAAAGTCCCCTACTATGATTGTGTTGCTGTCAATTTCCCCTTTTATGGCTGTTAGTATTTGCCTTATGTATTGAGGTGCTCCTATGTTGGGTGCATAAATATTTACAATTGTTATATCTTCTTCTTGGATTGTTCCCTTGATCATTATGTAGTGTCCTTCTTTGTCTCTTGCAATAGTCTTTGTTTTAAAGTCTATTTTGTCTGATATGAGAATTGCTACTCCAGCTTTCTTTTGATTTCTGCCTGCATGAAATATCTTTTTCCATCCCCTCACTTTCAGTCTGTATGTGTTCCTAGGTCTGAAGTGGTCTCTTGTATATAGCATATATACGGGTCTTGTTTTTGTATCCATTCAGCCAGTCTATGTCTTTTGGTTGGAGCATTTAATCCTTTTACATTTAAGGTAATTATTGATAGTTTGTTCCTATTACCATTTTCTTAATTGTTTTGGGTCTATTATTGTAGGTCTTTTCTTTCTCTTGTGTTTTCTGCCTAGAGAAGTTCCTTTAGCATTTGTTGTAAAGCTAGTTTGGTGGTGTTGAATTCTCTTAGCTTTTGCTTGTCCATAAAGCTTTTCATTTCCCCATCAAATCTGAATGAGATCCTTGCTGGGTAGAGTAATCTTGGTTGTAGGTTTTTCTCCTTCATCACTTTAAATATGTCCTGCCACTCCCTTCTGGCTTACAGAGTTTCTGCTGAATGATCAACTGTTAACCTTATGGGGATTCCCTTATGTGTTACTTGTTGTTTTTCCCTTGCTGCTTTTAACATTTTTTTTTTTTGTATTTAATTTTTTATTGTTTGATTAATATGTGTCTTGGCATGTTTGTTTCTCCTTGGATTTATAGTGTATGGGACTCTGCACTTCCTGGACTTGATTAACTATTTCCTTTCCCATATTAGGGACGTTTTCAACTATAATCTCTTCCAATATTTTCTCAGTCCCTTTCTTTTTCTCTTCTTCTCCTGGGACCCCTATAATTCGAATGTTGGTGAGTTTAATGTTGTCCCAGAGGTCTCTGAGAGTGTTCTCTATTCTTTTCATTCTTTTTTCTTTATTCTGCTCTGCAGTAGTTATTTCCACCATTTTATCTTCCAGGTCACTTATCCGTTCTTCTGCCTCAGTTATTCTGCTATTGATGCCTTCTAGAGTATTTTTAATTTCACTTATGGTGTTGTTCATCAGTGTTTCTTTGCTCTTTAGCTCTTCTAGGTCCTTGTTAAACGTTTCTTGTATTTTCTCCATTCTATTTCCAAGATTTTGATCATCCTTACTATCATTATTCTGAATTCTTTTACAGGTAGACTACTTATTTCCTCTTCATGTGTTAGGTCTGGTGGGTTTTTACCTTGCTCCTTCATCTGCTGTGTCTCTGTCTTCTCATTTTGCTTAACTTACTATGTTTGGGGTCTCCTTTTTGCAGGCTGCAGGTTTGTAGTTTCCATTGTTTTTGGTGTCTGTCCCCAGTGGCTATGTTTTGTTCAGTGGTTTGTGTAGGCTGCCTGGTGGAGGGGACTAGGGCCTGTGTTCTGGTGGATGAGGCTGGATCTTGTCTTTCTGGTAGGCAGGTCCACGTCTGGTGGTGTGTTTTGGGGTTTCTGTGGCCTTATTATGATTTTAGGCAGCCTCTGTGCTAATGGATGGTGTTGTGTTCCTGTCTTGCTAGTTGTTTGGCATAGGGTGTCCTGCACTGTAGCTTGCTGGTCATTGAGTGGAGCTGGGTCTTGGCGTTGAGATGGAGATCTCTGGGAGATTTTCACCATTTGATATGATGTGGAGCTACGAGGTCTCTTGTGGACCAGTGTCCTGAACTTGGCTCTCCCACCTCAGTGGTACAGCACTGATGCCTGGCTGGAGCACCAAGAGCTTGTCCTCCACAAGACTCAGAATAAAAGGGAGAAAAAAAAAAGAAAGAAAGAAGAACATAAAATAAAATAATAATTAATATTAAGAACGAAAATAGTTTTTAAGTAATTAAAAAAAAAAAAAAACACGGACAGACAAAACCCTAGGACAAATGGTAAAAGCAAAGCTATACAGACAAAATCACACTCAGAAGCATACACATACCCACTCACAAAAAGAGAAAAAGGGGAAAAAATATATATATTGTTGCTACCAAAGTCCACCTCGTCAACTTGGGATGATTCGTTGTCTATTCAGGTATTCCACAGATGCAGTTACATCAAGTTGATTGTGGAGATTTAATCTGCTGCTCCTGAGACTTCTGGGAGAGATTTCCCTTTCTCTTCTTTTTGGCACAGCTCCTGGGGTTCAGCTTTGGATTTGGACTGGAGTCTGCGTGTAGGGAGGGCATCTGTTCTTTGCTCAGACAGGACGGGGTTAAAGGAGCAGCTGATTCGGGGGCTCTGGCTCACTCAGGCCAGGGGGACGGAGGGCTACGGATGCAGGGCGAGCCTGCAGAAGCTGGTGTGACGTTGCACCAGCCTGAGGCATGTGGTGTGTTCTCCCAGGGAAATTGTCCCTGGATCACGGGACCCTGGCAGTGGCGGGTTGCACAGGCTCCCAGGAGGGGAGGTATGGAGAGTGACCTGTGCTTGCACACAGGCCTCTTGGTGGCTGCAGCAGCAGCCTTAGCATCCCATGCCCGTCTCTGGGGTCTGCACTGATAGCTGCGGCTCGTGCCCGTCTCTGGAGCTCCTTTAAGCTGTGCTCTTAATCCCCTCTCCTCAGGCACCAGGAAACAAAGAGGCAAGAAAAAGTCTCTTGTCTCTTCAGCAGCTCTAGACTTTTTCCTGGACTCCCTCCTGGCTAACCGTGGCGCACTAGCCCCCTTCAGGCTGTGTTCACGCAGCCAACCCCAGTCCTCTCCCTGGAATCCGACCTCCGAAGCCCGAGCCTTAGCTCCCAGCCTCCACCCGTCCCGGCGGGTGAGCAGACAAGCCTCTTGGGCTGGTGAGTGCTGGTCGGCAACAATCCCGTGTGGGAATCTCTCTGCTTTGCCCTCCGCACCCCTGTTGCTGCACTCTCCTCTGTGGCTCCGAAGCTTCCCCCCTCCGCCACCCGCAGTCTCCGCCCGCGAAGGGCCTTCCTAGTGTGTGGAAACCTTTCCTCCTTCACAGCTCCCTCCCACTGGTGCAGGGTCCCGTCCCTGTTCTTTTGTCTCTGTTGTTTTCTTTTTTCTTTTACCCTACCCAGTTACGTGGGGAGTTTCTTGCCTTTTGGGAGGTCTGAGGTCTTCTGCCAGCGTTCAGTAGGTGTTCTGCAGGAGTTGTTCCCCATGTAGATGTATTTCTGATGTATTTGTTGGGAGGAATGTGATCTCTGCATCTTACTCTTCTGCCATCTTGAAGCTTCTCCAAGTTGTACTCACTCTGGCCCGCAGTCCCAAGGACTGTCGTGGCTACGGCTGGTGGGGCCCCTCCAGAGCCAGCAGCCTCAGTGTGGCCACCCTGCCCTCGGGTTTCAGGGCAGTTCAGTGACGGAGGAGGGAAGTGACCCCGAGCCAGGAGTTCCAGCTCTGCGGAAACAGGGGCTGGGACCGCCAGAATGAGAGTTTTATGTTTAGTTCTACCAATACAAGGTGCTAGACTTAGCAAGGTGGCTGTCAGTTACAATGTGATTTCTGGCTAGAGTGAGAGTAGAGAGCAAGACAACATCAGACATATGGTTAATTCATAAGGCATTAAAATTCCACATCATATTTTTTTCCAAAGCATTTTTTCCCTTGTTTAAAAAGTTGTAAAATATATTATATCTATTCCATTATGTAAAATTACAGTCATATCAAGTCATAATTGGGAAAACAAATGTCTTAATCAAAAAAATTATAACCCATTGAAATATTTTCCTCATTAAGACATGCATTAAAAATAACAGAGCGAGGGCTAGGGAGAAGATGGCGGAAGAGTAAGACGCGGAGATCACCTTCCTTCCCACAGATACAGTAGAAATACATCTACATGTGGAACTGCTCCTACAGAACACTCACTGAATGCTGGCAGAAAACGTCAGACCTCCCAAAAGGCAAGATACTCCCCCTGTACTTGGGTAGGGTAAAAGAAAAAAAAAATAACAGAGACAAAAGAATAGGGACGTGACCTGCACCAGTGGGAGGGAGCCATGAAGGAGGAAAGATTTCCACGCAATAGGAAGCCCCTTCACGGGCGGAAACTGCGGGTGGCAGAGGGGGGAAGCTTCAGAGCCACGGAGGAGAGCGCAGCCACAGGAGTGCAGAGGGCAAAGCAGAGAGATTCCCGCACGGAGGCTCGGTGCCGAGCAGCACTCACCAGCCCAAGAGGCTTGTCTGCTCACCCACCGGGGCGGGCGGGGCTGGGAGCTGAGGCTCGGGCTTCGGTTGGATCGCAGGGAGAGGACTGGGGTTGGCAGTGTGAACACAGCCTGAAGGGGTTAGTGCACCACAGCTGGCTGGGAGGGAGACCGGGAAAAAGTCTGCAGCTGCCGAAGAGGCAAGAGACTTTTTCTTGCCTCTTTGTTTCGCGGCGCACAAGGAGAGGGGATTCAGAGCGCCGCCTAAATGAACTCCAGAGACGGGCGCGAGCCGCGGCTATCAGCGCGGACCTCAGAGACGGGCGTGAGATGCTGGGGCTGCTGCCGCCGCCACCAAAAAGCCTGTGTGCGAGCACAGGTCACTCTCCACACCGCCCCTCCCGGGAGCATGGGCAGCCCACCACTGCCAGGGTCCCGTGATCTGGGGACAACTTTCCCAGGAGAGCACACGGTGTGCCTCAGGCTGGTGCAACGTCACGCCGGCCTCTGCTGCTGCAGGCTCGCCCCGCATCCATACCCCTCCCTCCCCCCGGCCTGAGTGAGCCAGAGCCCCCAAAGAAGCGGCTCCTTTAACCCCGTCCTGTCTGGGCAGGGAACAGACGCCCTCAGGCGACCTACACGCAGAGGCGGGTCCAAATCCAAAGCTGAATGCCAGGAGCTGAGCGAACAAAGAAGAGAAGAGGAAATCTCTCCCAGCAGCCTCAGAAGCAGCGGATTAAAACTCCACAAACAACTTGATGTGCCTGCATCTGTTGAATACCTGAATAGATAACGAATCATCCCAAATTCAGGAGGTGGACTTTGGGAGCAGGATATATTAATTTTTCCCCTTTTCCTTTTTTTGTGAGTGTATATGCTACTGGGTGAGATTTTGTCTGTATAGCTTTGCTTAATAATAGCTTTATTTTACTTCACTATATTATAGCCTTTCTTTCTTTCTTTCTTTCTATTTTTTCTCCCTTTTACTCTGAGCCGTGTGGATGAAAGGCTCTTGGTGCTCCAGCCAGGCATCAGGGCTGTGCCTCTGAGGTGGGAGAGCCAACTTCAGGACACTGGACCACAAGAGACCTCCCAGCTCCACGTAATACCAAATGGCAAAAATCTCTCAGAGATCTCCATCTCAACATCAAGACCCAGCTTCACTCAACGACCAGCAAGCTACAGGGCTGGACACCCTATGCCAAACAACTAGCAAGACAGGAACACAGCCCCATCCATTAGCAGAGAGGCTGCCTAAAATCATAATAAGGCCACAGACACCCCAAAACACACCACCAGACGTGGACGTGCCCACCAGAAAGACAAGATCCAACCTCATCCACCAGAACTCAGGCACTAGTTCCCTCCACCAGGAAGCCTACACAAACCACTGAACCAACCTTAGCCACTGGGGACAGATACCAAAAACAATGGGAACTACGAACCTGCAGCCTGTGAAAAGGAGACCCCCAAACACAGTAAGATAAGCAAAATGAGATGACAGAAAAACACACAGCAGATGAAGGAGCAGGGTCAAAACACACCAGACCTAACAAATGAAGAGGAAATAGGTAGTCTACCTGAAAAAGAATTCAGAATAATGATAGTAAGGATGATCCAAAATCTTGGGAATAGAATAGACAAAATGCAAGAAACATTTAACAAGGACGTAGAAGAACTAAAGAGGAACCAAGCAACGATGAAAAACACAATAAGTGAAATTAAAAATACTCTAGATGGGATCAATAGCAGAATAACTGAGGCAGAAGAACGGATAAGTGACCTGGAAGATAAAATGGTGGAAATAACTACTGCAGAGCAGGATAAAGAAAAGAGAATGAAAAGAACTGAGGACAGTCTCAGAGACCTCTGGGACAACATGAAACGCACCAACATTCGAATTATAGGGATCCCAGAAGAAGAAGAGAAAAAGAAAGGGACTGAGAAAATATTGGAAGAGATTATAGTTGAAAACTTTCCTAATATGGGAAAGGAAATAGTTATTCAAATCCTGGAAGCACAGAGAGTCCCATACAGGATAAACCCAAGGAGAAACCCGCCAAGACACATATTAATCAAACTGTCAAAAATTAAATATAAAGAAAATATATTAAAAGCAGCAAGGGAAAAACAACAAATAACACACAAGGGAATCCCCATAAGGTTAACATCTGATCTTTCAGCAGAAACTCTGCAAGCCAGAAGGGAGTGGCAGGATATACCTAAAGTGATGAAGGAGAAAAACCTACAACCAAGATTACTCTACCCAGCAAGGATCTCATTCAGATGTGATGGAGAAATTAAAACCTTTACAGATAAGCAAAAGCTGAGAGAGTTCAGCACCACCAAACCAGCTTTACAACAAATGCTAAAGGAACTTCTCTAGGCAAGAAACACAAGAGAAGGAAAACAACTACAATAACAAACCCAAAACATTTAAGAAAATGGGAATAGGAACATACATATCGATAATTACCTTGAATGTAAATGGATTAAATGCTCCCACCAAAAGACACAGGCTGGCTGAATGGATACAAAAACAAGACCCATATATATGCTGTCTACAAGAGACCCACTTCAGACCTAGAGACACATACAGACTGAAAGTGAGGGGATGGAAAAAGATATTCCATGCAAATGGAAATCAAAAGAAAGCTAGAGTAGCAATCTCATAACAGACAAATAAATAGACTTCAAAATAAAGACTATTACAAGAGACAAAGAAGGACACTATATAATGATCAAGGGATCGATCCAAGAGGAAGGTATAACAATTGTAAATATTTATGCACCCAACATAGGAGCACCTCAATACATAAGGCAAATACTAACAGCCATAAAAGGGGAAATTGACAGCAACACAATCATAGTAGGGGACTTTAACACCCCACTTGCACCAATGGACAGATCATCCAAAATGAAAATAAATAAGGAAACACAAGCTTTAAATGATACATTAAACAAGAGGGCCTTAATTGATATTTATAGGACATTCCACCCAAAAAGAACAGAATACACATTTTTCTCAAGTGCTCATGGAACATTCTCCAGGATAGATCATATCTTGGGTCACAAATCAAGCCTTGGTAAATTTAAGAAAATTGAAATCGTTTCAAGTATCTTTTCCAACCACAACGCTATGAGACTAGATATCAATTACAGGAAAAGATCTGTAAAAAATACAAACACATGGAGGCTACACAATACACTACTTGATAACGAAGTGATCACTGAAGAAATCAAAGGGGAAATCAAAAAATACCTAGAAACAAATGACAATGGAGACATGACGACCCAAAACCTATGGGACACAGCAAAAGCAGTGCTAAGAGGGAACTTTATAACAATACAAGCCTACCTCAAGAAACAGGAAACATCTCGAATAAACAACCTGACCTTGCACCTAAAGCAATTAGAGAAAGAAGAACAAAAAAACCCCAAAGCCAGCAGAAGGAAAGAAATCATAAAGATCAGATCAGAAATAAATGAAAAAGAAATGAAGGAAACAATAGCAAAAATCAATGAAACTAAAAGCTGGTTCTTTGAGAAGATAAACAAAATTGATAAACCATTAGCCAGAGTCATCAAGAGAAAAAGGGAGAAGACTCAAATCAATAGAATTAGAAATGAAAAAGGAGAAGTAACCACTGACACTGCAGAAATACAAAAGATCATGAGACATTACTACAAGCAACTCTATGCCAATAAAATGGACAACCTGGAAGAAATGGACAGATTCTTAGAAATGCACAAACTGCCGAGACTGAACCAGGAAGAAATAGAAAATATGAACAGACCAATCACAAGCACTGAAATGGAAACTGTGATTAAAAACCTTCCAACAAACAAAAGCCCAGGACCAGATGGCTTCACCGGTGAATTCTATCAAACATTTAGAGAAGAGCTAACACCTATCCTTCTCAAACTCTTCCAAAATATTGCAGAGGGAGGAACACTCCCAAACTCATTCTACGAGGCCACCATCACCCTGATAGCAAAACCAGGCAAAGATGTCACAAAGAAAGAAAACTACAGGCCAATATCACTGATGAACATAGATGCAAAAATCCTCAACAAAATACTAGCAAACAGAATCCAACAGCACATTAAAAGGATCATACACCATGATCAAGTGGGGTTTATTCCAGGAATGCAAGGATTCTTCAATATACGCAAATCAATCAATGTGATACACCATATTAACAAATTGAAGGAGAAAAACCATATGATCATCTCAATAGATGCAGAGAAAGCTTTCGACAAAATTCAACACCCATTTATGATAAAAGCCCTGCAGAAAATAGGCATAGAGGGAACTTTCCTCAACATAATAAAGGCCATATATGACAAACCCACAGCCAACATTGTCCTCAATGGTGAAAAACTGAAGCCATTTCCACTAAGATCAGGAACAAGACAAGGTTGCTCACTCTCACCACTATTATTCAACATAGTTTTGGAAGTGTTAGCCACAGCAATCAGAGAAGAAAAAGAAATAAAAGGAATCCAAATCGGAAAAGAAGAAGTAAAGCTGTCACTGTTTGCAGATGACATGATACTATATAGAGAGAATCCTAAAGATGCTACCAGAAAACTCCTAGAGCTAATCAGTGAATTTGGTAAAGTAGCAGGATACAAAATTAATGCACAGAAATCTCTTGCATTTCTATACACTAATGATGAAAAATCTGAAAGTGAAATTAAGAAAACACTCCCATTTACCATTGCAACAAAAAGAATAAAATATCTAGGAATAAACCTACCTAAGGAGAAAAAGGACCTGTATGCAGAAAATTATAAGATACTGATGAAAGAAATTAAAGATGATACAAATAGATGGAGAGATATACCATGTTCCTGGATTGGAAGAATCAACATTGTGAAAATGACTCTACTACCCAAAGCAATCTACAGATTCAATGCAATCCCTATCAAACTACCACTGGCATTTTTCACAGAACTAGAACAAAAAATTTCACAATTTGTATGGAGACACAAAAGACCCCGAATAGCCAAAGCAATCTTGAGAACGAAAAATGGAGCTGGGGGAATCAGGCTCCCTGACTTCAGACTATATTACAAAGCTACAGCAATCAAGACAGTTTGGTACTGGCACAAAAACAGAAATATAGATCAATGGAACAGGATAGAAAGCCCAGAGATAAACCCACACACATATGGTCACCTTATCTTTGATAAAGGAGGCAAGCATATACAGTGGAGAAAAGACAGCCTCTTCAATAAGTGGTGCTGGGAAAATTGGACAGATACATGTAAAAGTATGAAATTAGAACACTCCCTGACACCATGCACAAAAATAAACTCCAAATGGATTAAAGACCTAAGTGTAAGGCCAGACACTATCAAACTCTTAGAGGAAAACATAGGGAGAACACTCTGTGACATACATCACAGCAAGATTCTTTTTGACCCAGCTCCCAGAGAAATGGAAATAACACAAATAAACAAATGGGACCTAATGAAACTTAAAAGCTTTTGCACAGCAAAGAAAACCATAAACAAGACCAAAAGACAACCATCAGAATGGGAGAAAATATTTGCAAATGAAGCAACTGACAAAGGATTAATCTCCAAGACTTACAGGCAGCTCATGCAGCTCAATAACAAAAAAACGAACAACCCAATCCAAAAATGGGCAGAAGACCTAAATAGACATTTCTCCAAAGAAGATATACAGATGGCCTACAGACACATGAAAGAATGCTCAACATCATTAATCATTAGAGAAATGCAAATCAAAACTACAATGAGATATCATCTCACACCGGTCAGAATGGCCATCATCAAAAATTCTAGAAACAATAAATGCTGGAGAGGGTGTGGAGGAAAGGAACACTCTTGCACTGTTGGTGGGAATGTAAATTGATACAGCCACTATGGAGAACAGTATGGAGGTTCCTTAAAAATCTACAAATAGAACTACCATACGACCCAGCAATCCCACTACTGGGCATATACCCTGAGAAAACCATAGTTCAAAAAGAGTCATGTACCAAAATGTTCATTGCAGCTCTATTTACAATAGCCAGGACAGGGAAGCAACCTAAATGTCCATCGACAGACGAATGGATAAAGAGGATGTGGCACATATATACAGTGGAATATTACTCAGCCATAAAAAGAAATGAAATGGAGGTATTTGTAATGAGGTGGATGGAGTTAGAGTCTGTCATACAGAGTGAAGTAAGTCAGAAAGAGAAAAACAAATACAGTATGCTAACACATATATACGGAATCTAAGGGGAAAAAAAAAAAAAAAAAAAAGGCCATGAAGAACCTAGTGGCAAGACGGGAATAAAGACACAGACCTACTAGAGAATGGACTTGAGGATATGGGGAGGGGGTGGGGTGAGATGTGACAGGGTGAGAGAGTGTCATGGACATATATACACTACCAAATGTAAAATAGATAGCTAGTGGGAAGCAGCCACATAGCACAGGGAGATCAGCTCGGTGCTTTGTGACCACCTAGAGGGGTGGGATGGGGAGGGTGGGAGGGAGGGAGATGCAAGAGGGAAGAAATATGGGAACATATTGTATATGTATAACTGATTCACTTTGTTATAAAGCAGAAGCTAACACACCATTGTAAGGCAATTATACTTCAATAAAGATGTTAAAAAAAAATAACAGAGCTTTCATACATTTCTAGACGAGTCAAAGAAAACATATTTGAGAAACTCCTTACCTTCATGACTGTGATGGATATAAGAGTGAATTAATTATGGTTTAAATGTCTCCTTGTCTTAGATGTATAAGACATCCAGTTTCTAAAAAATGGTTACTCTTTGAAAGTACTTTAAATCTCATAGAACAATAAAGAAAAAAATGCAATAGAGGTTCCAAAAAGTTTTTTGTTTAGCAGACTTCTGTGCTATGCAGTTTAGCTTTGCATGATTCTCCCACAGCCTTTGCAGAAATGTTATTAACTTCAGAAAATTGTTTCTCCTCCTGCTTGTTGAAGGAAAAAGCAATTTGAAATGTTTATTTTATGTTTGAAGTTTCTATTCATAAAGAAAAGGTAAAAATATTATTGTTGACTTTAATTTGTGGCTCAAACCCCCAAAAGTGTACATTTATGCAATGATTTACTACAGTTTGAGTCTGATAAATAAAAGTAATCTCACATTTTTTTTCATTCATAAATACAAATTGATGTAAAAGGTACTTTACATTTTCATGAAGAGAAAGGATGGCACTGCTATTTTCATTTTCCCTGTGGTGGATAAAATATTTACATATTCCTAGGTAGATGTCAAGAGAGAGAGCTATTACACCCTAATAGAATATAGTAGAGTTGAGATCTTGCTCATTCACATTAAATGAACTGAGACCCATTGCTAATTACTAAATTTTGTATGCTGATACATAAACAAAGAAACTCTGCAATAAAGAAGTAGTTACACTATCCTGCAAACGTCCTTTTAAGCACAGCTCAATGGATGGCAGGCTTGAATGGGTAACTGTATATGGTGAAATGGCTTATTACGCACTTTAGCATGATTTATCAGCTAATCAAGTTACACACAACTTATAAAAACCATTGGCTATTTACACTTTGGTAAACTGCAAACCCAAACACTCTCAATAAGGTAATAAGTATACATTTCTACATGAGATTTCTATTGCCTCAGGAAATGTACTTCCTGTGTAATGGCTCACACTCCACTGACCTGATTAAATTCTAATCATACTGTATTGAATGTTTCTCCATAATGTTCACACACAAACAAAATCACACCCTTCTATAACTGCAGTTATTGGAATTAAAGAAACTTGAGAAACTTACTTGGTTTTTTTTTTCAGAATTCATATTAACACAGCTAGAAGACTTCATTATAAAAACAAGGAAATAATAGAATTCAATTTGAGATAATGTATCTCAAAGCAAGAGAAAGTTTTCTTTGACTATTAACAAATAATCTTCATAAATTTAAGGGCCTTGTATTATATCATGTTGGAACCACAGCAATGAGTCAGTGTGTCCTAGTTTATAACTATTAACTAAATTAATAATAAATTAATGATTAAATAAAACCTATTTTCTATTTCAGTCAGAATTTATTCATTGGCTCTGCTTTGGATTGCTTGCCCTCTTAACAATTTTGTTAGTGCCTAGCATGTGTAATAACAAATGCCAAACTTTTGTCTGAAATAAATTTTAGAATTCATCTAAAATCTGATGTTTAAAATTATCTAAATAATTGTCATATTTCTAAAACATTGTTTTTACTTTTATAGTCAATAGTGTATAGCCACTTATTATTTGGTTGACCCATTATTATTTCTGACCCATTTTTTGTTCAAACACAAAAAATCACTAGACATTAACAAAATTAAGATCAAAAAACCTGTCATCCTAATAGATGCAGACAAAGCACATGACAAAAGTCAACATCCATTTATGATAAAAACTCAACAAAGTGGGTATAGAGGGAGTGTACCTCAACATAATAAAGGACATATTAAATTATTAATAAAGCTATAGCAATCAAAACAGTATGGTATTGGCATAATAACAGATACAAAGACCAAAATGGAACAAACAGGGAGCCCAGAAATAAACCCATATGTATATAGTAAATTAATTTACAACAAAGGAGCCAAGAATATACAATGGGAAAATGTCTCTTAAATAGTACTGGGAAAACTGGACAGCCACATGCAAAAGAATAAAACTGGACCACTCTTTTAAACCATACACAAAAATTAACTCCTAGAAGAAAACATAGGTGTAAACACCTTGACATTGGTCTTAGACATTGGTCTTGGTCAATGATTTTTTTGGATTTGACACTAAAAGCAAAGGCAACAGAAGCAAAAATTAGTAGGACTACAATAAACTGGAAAGATTCTATACAGCAAAGGAAGCCATCAATGAAATAAAAGACAACCTACCAAAAGGGAGCAAATATTTGCAAATCATTTATCTATAAAAGGGGTTAATAACCAAAATATATAAAGAACTCATACAATGCTATAGAGTTCTCAACACAAGAAAAACAATCTATATGAATGGTGATGAATGTGAACTAAACTGACTGTAGTGATCATTTCACAACAAACAACAAGGAAGTTATTACTCTTTCCAGTAACAACCACAGACACTCTTTTGGATGTTTTATCACTGTATTGTTTTCTATTATTTTTCTCTTGACATAAAATTTTTTTCCAAGATAATCTTAGAGTTTTTGTTTCTATAGAGACACTATGTTAACAAAATCAGAAGCTTTATAAAAAATAATAAAACAGCTATTTTAAATACTGAATGTAGGATCTCTTAAACCAGAAGTATATATAAAGCAAAAGCAAACATAAGAAAATGGTAAAATGTTATACATGAGAACATCTGTAAACATTTTAACACTTACTGTTCTGAAGACCTTTTATTCACTTAAGAACACTTTCAGATGCATACAAACATAATCAATCACTATGATCCTTCTTTCAGCTAATCTCTTCACTCTTTGATGCATCAACAGTATATGATGAGAACATACTATCAGCTTCAGTTTCTTCATAAATGGTTAATCCATGTGAGAGTCAGTTGCAATTTAGTTTTTTATATTGAGCATCCCCAGGAAGTAGCCCAAGTTCTTAATCCTCAGAAATGTCCTTTCCTTATTCTGGTCTTAAAGTTATTCACATGATTCCTATCAATCACTCTTAAAGAAGAGTTTATCTGTTGTTTCCTTTCTAAAAAAGCACTCCCAAATATTTCACAAAAAGAATGTGAGCCAAATAACTGCAATTAGAAACAATTGTCAGACTTAAGAGCATTACAGTAAATATGTCGTGTATAAATAATGGACAGATGCAAACCACAACGAGCAGATCTACTTTGGTAAGCATAATTTAAACCAACTCTTTTGGGATTAGAAGAGTAAACCCAGACACAAATACCAAACATTTGGATAATCCTACCTTGGTCACAAGTTTATAAGGCAGTTATCATTATCATTTGCTACTGTTTAGTCTGGATAGCTTGTAATTTATATTAATCCCTCCAACTTTTTGTTAGGTTATCAGTGTTTTTTGAATGGAGTTAGTTTTTCATTTGGTAACTCCTTCTGTACACTTGTGAACTTGGCTCTGTGATGATAATGTCCACTTCCACTGATTAATTTTCCCAAAATTCATACACTGAAATCTCTAGCAAAAAGCAGATAAATAAAAGGTTTTTTAATGAAACAGATGCCAGGAATAAAATGATCAGTAAGATAGTAATCCTCCTCCCTACATTTCTGACTAGCCCATGTTTTGGCTACTGAAGAGCACTGTGTCTTTCTCAGACCTTCCAGATACTGTGGAACCCCCAAGATATTTTTCCACATTTCTGTGTCTGTGTGTGTGTATGTGAAATTTACCTTCGGACTCATGAGCATTTTTTCAGTCAATTACTGTCAAGTCTCAGAAAGAGATATCCTAAAACCACCACTCTAGATAGTGAGAAATAAAATCCTAGTTTTCTCTAGACAGTATCCTTTATGCCACTTTTCCTGGTCTAATTATTAAAAACACTTCATTTCACTTTTGAAGTGTCCCAGTTTGTAAAATACATTATAAGGTAGAGTTCTAAGCAATTACTGATTGGCCAAGCTCCTCTGGAAGTCTCATTTCCTAAGACTCAAAGTCATCTTGAAATCTTAGGGTTAGAAGTGACCCTAAGCCACATCTAATTTAACCATATGTTTATATTTAAATCTCTTCTTCATCTTGATAACATGCCATTTTATTAAGAAAAAAAATAATCACATTATTCGAAGACAAAACTTATAGAATACAAATATTAAATAGATGTTTTTGACAACCAGATAAAACTTGAAAATAAAATCCTTTAATTTTCATAATATTTTTGTTATTTCTTGAATGTATAGCAAATTTGGAGAATTTCCTTTGTTTTTCCAGTATGAGCACTATGCAGCTTATTGGTTCTACACCAATACTTGAATAGTATATTTGTAAGTGAAGTCATAATAACATACCTACTAAAAGTTACAGAGCTCAATATTTGTCTCAGATGTTAATATGGACACTGGAGATAGAAGACTGAAGAAAACAGACAGGTCTCGGCACTCATGGAGTTTAAGTTCCATGGAAGGAGGAAGCATAAAATAAGCACGTTAACAAATGAGAGGTAAAGATTTTTTAAATCTAGAAGTAGACTAACAATGTTCTCAAGGCATTAATTTAGTAGCATATACAATATTTTTGAAGAGATAATGAAGTAATTAGAAGATAATACAGAGAAAGGGATAGAAAAATCACTTTAACATTCTATTTACCCTCCTATATCTTGGTATGTCAAAGTCAATCAACAAAAAGAAGCTTCCCTGTCTTAAAAGTTAAGCATCTTGTGAGATGCTGTAGTCAGAAAGTCTTTAGACTGAAATCCACAGTGTACATTTGTTATTATTGTATTTTAAAAATTTCTTCTTGTTAAAAATCTTTAAAAAATGAATACTTGTAGAAAGAAAAACAATTAAATATGAGACTGATAGATGTGCTTTTCTCTTTCTTGAAATTTTATCCCCCTCTCTTTTCTAATTTATACTGAATTCTTCTTTCTTAGAAAAGTATGTTCTAGGCCAGCTATTGCCAGGCATAAATGTCTCCACCTACATGGCTGGACTTGTCCCAGGGGCTTTACACTCAACTGCGTATTGGGGTCAATTTATTTCACAGTTTCTACTGTCATATGTTTGAGAGAAAGTGAAAATGTTTATTGAATTGCTTAATGGTTATGTTTAGCAAATTTGTTTGCCAGCATGCTATGTTACTTTATACCCCAGTCGGGAAGACCTTTTACAATCTCAGGTGCCCTGTCTTCATCTTTATCCTCAAAGTACACCTGGGCTAACTTCTAGGTTTTCTCTATAACCTTAGGGGATGCTTTCTTCTTATAATTATTTCACTATTCTTCTAGATGAGGAGATAGTTATTGTTGTGAGTAAATGAGTATCTGTAACTAATTCAATATTCTTAGGGATATTTGATATGGATTTAACTGTGCTACTCCTGCAGACTACGGGATAATTAGTTGACTACAATGTTTTAGTAAGTCTGGACTCTTCTGATCTGTTAAATTAATAACTACTGGTGGTTAACCAGCAGGACTTCCAAAAGATGGTGGGGATTTTCTCAGTAATGCAAAGTGACAATTTTTTGTTCACCTGTGAGATGCTTTCCCTTGGATATTAAAATTCAAATAGACATACTTAACTCTTGAAAAATATGAAATGGAAAGCTTACCAAATTCAACTTGATAGCTTCTTTGAGAAAGGTTTATGAAGAGAAACACTTTATTAACACATAGAACCATACTTTACTAAGAGCTTATAGTAACGTTGGTGATTTTTTGTCCCAGAGAAGTGATTCCTAAAAATGAAGATTGCTCACACTCATGAGTAAAGCTCACACTCTGGTTATAGGTAAAGTATGAGCCACTTAACCTTGCATAATTCAAAACTTCACAATTCCAAACTGCCTGAGCACTACTGGAAACAAACAAAAAAAGACTTTGTCTGCATTTTGTGAAAACAGATCAAAATGATGGAGTTAGCTCTAATCTCAATAACCATTTTATCCTCCATTTTTTCTTATAAATAGACCTCAGAGGTAAAAGGAATAAAAAAGGAAGGCACAAAAGCACTGGTTATGTTATGTAATTACAATTGAAATGCATTTGAAGTTCATGAAGAAAACTTACATTTTTCCTCAGGTAGAAACTTTACATCAGAGATGGTAGATTTTTTTCATATACATTTTTCTGCCTGCTCAGTATATCAATATTCATACTTAGAAACTATTTGGGTAGCTGTTATTCTTAACTAGATAATACTATTTTTTTTTTACAAGTGAGAGTGCATATCCTTTAGCTTACACATACTTTAACAAATACACTGGAGGAATGGAATTCATATATTTTAAATACTCATTAACTTCACTAGAATAATTAATGCCCAGCTTCCACTGGCATTTCTATTAATGATATGTAGATTCAAGACTTTTTCTTGTACAGCATACCAAGGTGCTTCTAAATCAAGAATCTGTCTATTAACTGTTCTTTCAGTATTTAAACTATTCAAACTAGAGAACATTAAACATGAGTATCATTTACTTGAGTAAAGTGCCCATGAACAATAAGAAAACTCTTTCAAAACTAAAGAGCGTTTTTTTCAAAATACAACATTCAATTAGGTATTTATTAAATTACAGGAACATGTTCATTATCAATATGTGCATATTCATAATGTGCATATGGATCTTGTAAATTAAATATAAATACTGAATGTTAGGTCTACCTAACATTTTATATTTGATAGAACAAACAACTACGTGTAATTTAATTCCTCATAACCTCATTGAAATGAGAGAAAATAAGTTTAAATAAAGTTGTGTATGTGTACGTAAGCAAAAGAAGAATTGCCAAAATAGAGATACTATCAATTGAAGACGTTGTATATTATTTCTGTAAAGTAGAAAGATAAAAATCAGGGGAATAGATAAATCTGAAAGAAGAAACTTAGGACCAAAAAAACAATTGTGCCCTTAAGTGGAATCACGTTCTTCTAAACAGAACCTAGAAAGCAAAATTGGAATCAAATATTACCAAAAGCACAGAAGTGCTTTTTGGGGGGGCAACTTCCAGAATATTAGGAAAAGCCTCTCTATATCGTATCTACCCTCCATGAAAGTTTGCAAACACCAGAAAACATTGTCAAAATCTAATGTTTCATAATTAATCAAGAAGAATGGCTGAATTTTGGTAAGCACTCAAATTGTCCTATTACACTTCCCCTCTTCCTAACATCATGATAGCCTTAGAAACCAGCGACTTTGAAACAATATTAGTTGTGAAAGTCAGTAAGCTAGTAGCCAATGGTGGGAGAAAATAGGTTTGGAGTCTCTTTAAAAAACATGCTCAGAGAATTGTCACCATTTGGCTTTTCTGGAATATGGAAAAAGTCACATCCACAGCACTTGTCTTTACTCAAGAGCTTACTCAATGAGGAAATCTTGATAACTAGGATATGTGTTTAAAAAAACGGTAATTGTTTTAAATTATGACAGCCTAAGATGGCTATATTATGTGATGTAGAGAAGAGGCTGGCCAAAATCTTAAAAGGAAAATCTGGAGAATGAGATATCCCTAGGAAGCTTTAAAGGAAAGACATATTACTGGGAATCTACAAGTTTATGCTCATGAGCAGGTCTGTGTGCACACCTAGGAAAGTCCTTAGATGGTCCTAACCTCTAGTTTCTGACTAACCTTGAGTCTCTGCATACATAGAAAGAGAAACCTAAGGCAAAGTTGTAAAGTTCCTGCCAGATTCTCTAACACTTACCACAGTACACATACAGAAATCCTCAGCAAAAGTTGGGAGTCTCACTGGTTCAAGAAATTTAACAAAAACTACCTATTAGTTGACCACTAAGCTAACTGAGCATAGACTTCCATGCTCGCCCATAACATATAATATAGACTTACAAAAGTAATCCAGGAGCATCACTATACAAATTTTCAGCAATGTCAACAACATGAAAATACCCTGGGGAGAGGGAAATCTGATTTCAGGGCACCACATTACATTATTTAAAATAACTGATATTCAACAAAAATTATGAGACATGGAAAGAAACAAAAATGGCCCATATACTAGAAAGAAGGAATTCAATAGAAACTGTATCTAGTGGGCCCAGATGTTGAATTTACTGGATAGGATTTTAAATGAGTATTGTAAATATATTCACAGAACAAAGAAGAAACATATCTAAAGAATTTTAAAAAATATGACAATGGTAACCCATCAAACAGAGAATATCAATAAAGAGAAAAAATTTTATATCAATTAAAAATTTTCAGGAGTTTAAAAAGTACAATACAGAAATTAAAAAACACCGAATAGATGGTTCAGTAGCAAATTTGAGGGAGAAGAACAAAGAGTTAGCTAACTTGGAGATGGGTGATTGATTGATATTATCCAGTAGGAGAATTAGGGATGAATAAAAATAAACAGTGCTCCGAGACATGTGGGACACGGTATTAGTTTTCTTAAGCTTCCATACAAAACACAACAAACTTGATGGCTTAAAATAATGGAAAATTATTCCTCACATATCTGGAAGCCAAAGTCCAAATCAAGGTATTGTCAAGCCTATATTCCCTTCACATTTTGAGAGAGAATCCATTGTTTGCCTCTTAAAGCTTCTGGTGTCTGTTGGAATCCTTTGAGCTACACTGCTCTGATACATATGCCTATGAGCATATTGCATCCTCCTCTTTTTTTAAAAAAAGATATTTTTGATGTGGACCATTTTTTAAAATCTTTATTGAATTTGTTACAATACTTCTTCTGTTTTATGTTTTGGTTTTTTGGTCATTAGGCATGTGGGATCTTAGCTCCCCGACCAGGGATCGAACCCACACCCACTGCATTGGCAGGTGAAGTCTTAACCACAGGACTGCCAGGGAAGTCGTTTGCCTCCTTCTTCTATGTGTTCTACTCCTGTATCTCTTAAAGAACAATTGTAATTTGATATATGGTCCACCTGGATAATTCAGGATGATCTCATCTCTAGGATCTTTCACTTAATTTCATCTGCAAAGACAATTTTTTCCAAATAAGGTAACATTCACCGGTTCCAAGGATTTGACATGGCCAAATTGGGGGGACCATTTTTTAGCCTAAAATAGATGTCATCAAATAACAACATACACAAAATGGGAGTCCCAGAAGGACAGGAGACAGAGAGAGGGGCACAAAGAATATTTGAAGAATCAGTGGACCAAAACTTTCCAAATTTGATGAAAAACTTAATTATCCAGATCCAAAAGGCTCAACAAGCTCTCAGTAGGTTAGATTCAAGGAAATCTAGCCCTAGACACGTTTTAGTCAAATTGTCAGAGACCAAAGAAAAAGAGAAACTCTTGATAGCATCTGGAGAAAAATAACTCATCATGTACAAGAAATCCTCAATAAGATCAGCAATTAAGGATACCAGAAAGAAGTTAGATTATCTAATCAAAAAGCTGAAAGAAAAAAAAAGTCAACACAAATTCTATATGCAACAAACTATTCTTTAAAATGAAGAACATACAAAGGATCATAGACATTAGTATGAACAATTATATGCCAACAAACTTGATAACCTAGAAGAAATGGATAAATTCATAGAAATATACAAGCACAAAGACTGAATCATAAAGTGTTAGAAAATCTGAACAGATTTATTAGTAGTAAGAAGATTGGATCACTAATCAAAAATCTCCCAAAGAACAAGAGTCCAGGACCAGATGGCTTCCCTGGGGAGTTCTACCAAACATTCAAAAGAGAATTAATAACAATTGTTCTCAAACTCTTCCAAAAAATAGAAGAGGAAACACTTCCAAACTTATTTTATGGGTTCAACATTACACTGATACTAAAACCAGACAAGGAATACACACACACACACAAATTAGAGGTCTGTATCCCTGAAAAACATAGAAGAAAAAATCCTCAACAATATATTAGCAAACCAAATTCAACAACACATTAAAAATATCATATACTGTAATCAAGGGAGATTTATTCCAGGAATGCAAGGATAGTTCAATATCTGTTACTCAACATGAAATGACTGAAACTAAAGTATATTAGACAGGAACTTGAATGTGCATGATTAAAGAAAGAATGGTGGAGTTGAGTACATAGGTAAATGTAAAAAATATTATAAATGTACTTTTATATTATCCAGTGAGATTCTTCAGATTTATTGTTGTATATACACTAATTTGTTTGTGCATATATTGTTCTATGAAATTTTATCTCAGCTGTAGCTTTATGAAACCACCACCACAATCAAGATATGTCACTGTATTATCACTTTGAAGCTCCCAAATACTACCTTATATAGCTATAACCAGCCCCTGCCCTAGCCCCATTGTTTTAATTTATTTTTTAGATCACTTTTAGGTACACAGCATATTTATTATAATGTACAGAGAGTTCCCATATACCCCCATTTCCATACATGTACAAACTCCTCCACTGTCAACATCCTGCACCAGAGTGATATTTTGTTACAATTGATGAACCTACATTAACACATCATTGTAACCCAAAGTCCATAGTTTACATTAAGTTTCACTCTTGGTGTCGTACACTCTGTGGGTTTTAACAAACGTGTAAGGACATGTATACACCATTATAATAGCATACAGGAGAGTTTTGCTGCCTTAAAAATCATAAAAATCGAACAGAAATAAACAAAATAGAGACTAAGAAAATAATAGAAGACCTAAATGAAACTAAAAGCTTGTTCTTTGAAAAGAAAAACAAAATGTTAAACTTTAGCCAGACTTGTCAAGAAAAAAAGGGAGAGGGCCCAAATAATTGAAATCAGAAAAGAAAAGGAGAAGTTACAAATGACACCTCAGAAATACAAAGGATCATAAGAGCAACTATTTGCCAACAAAATGGACAACTTAGAAGACATGGACAAGATTTTAGAAAGATACAATCTCCCAAGACTGAAGCAGGAGGAATTGGAAATATGAGCAGACCAATTACCAGTACTGAAATTGAATCAGTAATTTTAAAACTCCCAACAAACAAGAGTCAAGGACCAGATGGCTTCACAAGTGAATTCTACCAAACATTGAGAGAAGAGATAACACCTATCCTTCTGAAATTATTACAAAAAATTGCAGAGGAAGGAGCACTTCCAAACTCATTCTATGAGGTCACCATCACCAAGACACCAAAACCAGACAAAGATACCACAAAAAAAAATTACAGGCCAATATCACTGATGAACATAGATGTAAAAATCCTCAACAAAGTACTAGCAAACTGACTCCAATAGTACATTAAAAGGATCATACACCATGATCAAGTGGGATTTATCTTAAGGATGCAAGGATTTTTCAATATCTGCAAATTAATCAATGTGATATACCACATTAACAAATTGAAGAATAAAAAACCATATGATCATCTCAATAAATGCAGAAAATCTTTTGATAAAATTCAACATCCATTTATGATTAAAAAATAACCTCTCCAGAAAGTGGGCACAGAGGGAACATACCTCAACATAATAAAGGCTATATATGGCAAACCCACAGCTAACATCACACGCAGTGGTCAAAAGCTGAAAGCATTCCTTTCAAGAACAGGAACAAGAGAAGGATGACAACTCCTGCCACTTTTATTCAACACAGTTTGGAAGTCCTTGCCAGAGCAATAAGCTAAGAAAAAGATGTAAAAGGAATCTAAATTGGGAAGTAAGAATTAAAAGTGTCACTGTTTGCAGATGACATGATACTATACATAGAAAATCCTAAAGATGCTACCAGAAAACTACTAGAGCTCATCAATGAATTTGGTAAAGTTGTAGGATACAAAATTAATATACAGAAATCTGTTGCATCTCTATACACTAACAATGAACTATCAGAAAGAGAAATTAAGGAAACAATCCCATTTACCATTGCATCAAAAAGAATAAAATACCTAAGAATAAACCTACCTAAGGAGGCAAAAGACCCGCACTGTGAAAACTATAAGACACTGATGAAAGAAACTGAAGAAGATACAAATAGATGGAAAGATATACTGTGTTGTTGGATTGAAAGAATAAATATTGTTAAAATGACCATACTACCCAAGGCAATCTAAAGATTCAATGCAGCCTCTATCAAATTATCAGTGGCATTTTTGACAGCACTAGAATAAGAAAAATTTTTAATTTGTATATAAACACAAAAGACACCAAATAGCCAAATCAATCTTGAGAAAGAAAAACGGAGCTGGAGGAATCAGACTCCCTGACTTCAGACTGTATTACAAAGCTACAGTAATCAAAACAGTATAGTACTAGCACAAAAACAGAAATATAGATCAATGGAACAGCATAGAAAGCCCAGAAATAAATCCACAAATCTATGGTCAATTAATCAACAGCAAAGGAAGCAAAACTATTCAATGGAGGAAAAACAGTCTCTTCAATAAATGGTGCTGGTACAACTGGAAAGCTTCATGTAAAAAAAAAGAAAAAAAGAAATTAGAACAGTCTTTAACACCATACACAAAAATAAACTCAAAATGGATTAAAGTCCTAAACGTAATACTGGATTCTATAAAAGTCTTAGAGGAAAATATAGGCAGAACACTCTCTGACATGAATCGCAGCAATATTTTTGAATCCATCTCCCAGAGTGAGGGAAATAAAAACAAAAATAAACAAATGGAACCTAATTAAACCTAAAAGCTTCTGCACAGCAAAGAAAACCATAAACAAAATGAAAAGGCAGCCTACGGAATGGGAGAAAATATTTGCAAACAATATGACTGACAAGAAATTAATTTCCAAAATATACAAATATCTCATGTAGCTCCATATCAAAAACAAAAACAAAAACAACCTAATCAAAAAATGGGCAGAAGACCTAAATAGACATTTCTCCAGAGAAGACATACAGATGGCCAACAGTCACATGAAAAGATGCTCAAAATCACTAATTACTGGAGTAATGCAAATCAAAATTGCAATGAGGCATAACCTCACACCAGTCAGAATGGCCATCATCAAAAAGTCTACAAATGCTGGAGTGGGTATGGAGAAAAGGGAACCCTCCTACACTGTTGGTGGGATTGTAAATTGGTGCAGCACTGTGGAAAATAGTATGGAGTTTCCTTAAAAAACTAAAAATAGAATTACCATATGTTCCAGCAATCCCACTCCTGGACATATATCCAGAAAAGATGAAAACTCTAACTCGAAAAGATACATGCACCACAATGTTCATATCAGCACTATCTACAGTAGCCAATCATGAAAGGAAAACTAAATATTCATGAACAGATGAATAGAAAAAGAAGATGTGGTATATATATATATATATATATATATATATATATATATATATATATATATATATATATATATATATGAATGTAGTAATGCCATTTGCAGCAACTTGGATGGACCTAGAGATTATAGTACTAAGTGAAGTAAGTCAGACAGAGAAAGACAAATATCATATATTACTTATATGGAATCTAAAAAAGAGATGCAAATGAACTTATTAACAAAACTGACTCACAGACATAGAAAACAAACTTATGGTTACCAGAGGGGAAAGGGGGAGAGGGATAAATTATGATTATGGGATTAACATATCCACAATACTATATAAAAAAATAGATAAACAAGACTAAAAAACTGTTTTAGAGATTGGTTCAAGATGGCGGAGTAGAAAGATGTGCTCTCACTCCCTCTTACAAGAACACTGGAATCACAACTAACTGCTGAACAATCATGGACAGAAAGACACTGGAACTCACCAAAAAAGATACCCCACATCCAAAGACAAAGGAGAAGCCACAATGAGATGGTAGGAGGGGTACAATCACAATAAAATCAAATCCCATAACTGCTTGGTGGGTGACCCACAAACTGGAGAACACTTATACCACAGAAGTCCACTCACTGGAGTAAAGGTTCTGGGCCCCATGTCAGGCTTCCGAACCTGAGGATCTGACAATGGGAGGAGGAATGCCTAGAGAATCAGACTTTGAGGGCTAGCAGGATTTGATTGCAGGACTTGGACAGGACTGGAGGAAACAGAGACTCCACTCTTGGTGGGCACACACAAAGTGGTGTGCACATTGGGATGCAGGGGAAGGAGCAGTCACCCCATGGAGACAGAACCGGACCTACCTGCTGGTGTTGGGGGGTCTCCTGCAGAGGTGGGGGGTGGCTCTGTCTCAGCCTGGGGATGGAGACACTGGCGGCAGAGGTTCTGGGAGGTGCTCCTTGGCGTGAGCCCTCCCGGCGTGTGCCATTAGCCCCACCAAAGAGCCCAGGTAGGCTCCAGTGTTGGGTCACCTCAGGCCAAACACCAACAACGAGGGGACCCAGCCTCACCCATCAGCAGGAAAGCGGATTAAAGCTTTACTGAGCTCTGCCGACCAGAGCAACAGCCAGCTATACCCACCACCAGTCCCTTGCATCAGGAAACTTGCACAAGCCACTTAGATAGCTTCATCCACCAGAGGGCAGACAGCAGAAGCAAGAAGAACTACAATCCTACAGCCTGTGGAACAAAAACCACATTCATCGAAAGATAGACAAGATGAAAAGGCAGAAGTCTATGTACCAGGTGAAGGAACTAGATAAAACCCCAGAAAAACAACTAAATGAAGTGGAGATAGGCAACCTTGCAGAAAAAGAATTCAGAATAGTGATAGTGAAGATGATCCAGGACCTTGGTAAAAGAATGGAGGCAAAGATCGAGAAGATGCAAGAAATGTTTAACAAAGACATAGAAGAATTAAAGAACAAACAAACAGAGATGAACAATACAATAATTGAAATGAAAAATACACTAGAAGGAAGCAATAGCAGAATACCTGAGGCAAAAGAATGGATAAGTGACCTGGAAGACAGAATGGTGGAATTCACTGCTACATAAGAGAATAAAGAAAAAAGAATGAAAAGAAATGAAGACAGCCTAAGAGACCTCTGGGACAACATTAAATGCAACAACATTCGCATTATAGGGGTCCCAGAAGGAGAAGAGAGAGAGAAAGGACACACAAAAAAATATTTGAAGAGATTATAGTCAAAAACTTCCCAAACATGGGAAAGGAAATAGCCACCCAAGTCCAGGAGGCACAGAGAGTACCATAGAGGATAAACCCAATGAGAAACATGCCGAGACACATAGTAATCAAATTGGCAAAAATTAAAGACAAAAATTATTGAAAGCAGCAAGGGAAAAACGACAGATAACATAAAAGGAAACTCCCATAAGTTTAACAGCTGATTTCTCAGCAGAAACTCTGCAAGCCAGAAGGGAGTGGCATGATATGCTTAAAGTGATGAAAGGGAAGAACCTACAACCAAGATTACTCTACCTGGCAACGATCTCATTCAGATTTGATGGAGTAATCAAAAGCTTTACAGAAAAGCAAAAGCTAAGAGAATTCAGCACCACCAAACCAGCTCTACAACAAAAGCTAAAGGAACTTCTCTAAGCGGGAAACATAAGAGAAGAAAAGGACCTACAAAAACAAACCCAAAACGATTAAGAAAATGGTAATAGGAACATACATATCCATAATTACCTTAAATGTGAATGGATTAAATGCTCCAACCAAAAGACCCAGGCTTGCTGAATGGATACAAACACAAGACCCATAAATATGCTGTCTACAAGAGCCACTTCAGACCTAGGGACACATACAGACTGAAAATGAGGGAATGGAAAAGGATATTGCATGCAAATGGAAATCAAAAGAAAGCTGGAGTAGCAATACTCATATCAGATAAAATAGACTTTAAAATAAAGAATGTTACAAGAGACAAGGAAGGACACTACATAATGTTCAAGGGATCAATCCAAGAAGAAGATATAACAATTATAAATATATATGCACCCAACATAGGAGCACCTCAATACATAAGGCTACTGCTAACACCTATAAAGGAGGAAATCAACAGTAACACAATAATAGTGGGGGACTTTAACACCTCACTTACACCAATGGACATATCATCCAAAGAGAAAATTAATAAGGAAACACAAGCTTTAAATGACACAATAAACCAAATAATTTAATTGATATTTATAGGACATTCCATCCAAAAATAGCAGATTACACTTTCTTCTCAAGTTCGCACGGAACAGTCTCCAGGATAGATCACATCTTGGGTCACAAATCAAGCCTCAGTAAATTTAGGAGAATTGAAATCGTGTCAAGCATCTTTTCTGACCACAACACTATGAGATTAGAAATCAATTACAGGGAAAAAAACGTAAAAAACACGAAAACATAGAGGCTAAACAATACGTTACTAAATAACCAAGAGATCACTGAAGAAATCAAAGAGGAAATCAAAAAATACCTAGAGACACATGACAATGAAAACACGATGATCCAAAACCTATGAGATGCAGCAAAAGCAGTTCTAAGAGGGAAGTTTATAGCTATACAAGCCTACCTCAAGAAACAAGAAAAATCTCAAATAAACAATCTACCTTACACCTAAACAAACTAGAGAAAGAAGAACAAACAAAACCCAAAGTTAGCAGAAGGAAAGAAATCATCAAGATCAGAGCAGAAATAAATGAAATAGAAAGAAAGAAAACAATAGCGACGATCAATGAAACTAAAAGCTGGTTCTTTGAGAAGATAAACAAAATTGATAAACCATTATCCAGACTCATCAAGAAAAAGAGGGAGAGG
Source organism: Balaenoptera ricei (assembly GCF_028023285.1). Lineage (NCBI taxonomy): Eukaryota > Metazoa > Chordata > Mammalia > Artiodactyla > Balaenopteridae > Balaenoptera > Balaenoptera ricei. The sequence continues at coordinate 57,893,848 of NC_082643.1, forward strand.
ACTCAAATCAATAAAATTAGAAATGAAAAAGGAGAAGTTACAACAGACACCCCAGAAATACAGAGCATCCTAAGAGACTACTACAAGCAACTCTATGCCAATAAAATGGACAATGTGGAAGAAATGGACAAATTTTTAGAAAGGTATAACCTCCCAAGACTGAACCAGGAAGAAATAGAAAATATGAACACACCAATCTCAAGTAATGAAATTGAAACTGTGATTAAAAATCTTCCAACAAACAGACGTCCAGGACCAGATGGCTTCACAGGTGAATTCCATCAAACATTCAGATAAGAGCTAACACCCATCCTTCTCAAACTCTTCCAAAAAATTGCAGAGGAAAGAACACTCCCAAGCTCATTCTATGAGGCCACCATCACCCTGATGCCAAAACCAGACAAAGATACTACAAAAAAAAGAAAATTACAGACCAATATCACTTATGAATATAGATGCAAATATCCTCAACAAAGTACTAGCAAACAGAATAGAACAACACATTAAGAGGATCATACCCCATGACCAAGTGGGATTTATCCCAGGGATTCAAGGATTCTTCAATATACGCAAATCAATCAATGTGATACACCATATTAACAAAGTGAAAAATAAAAACCATATGATCATCTCAATAGATGCAGAAACATCTTTTGAGAAAATTCAACACCAATTTATGATAAAAACTCTACAGAAAGTGGGCATAGAGAGAAACTACCTCAACATAATAAAGGCCATATACGACAAACTCACAGCAAACATCATTCTCAATGGTGAAAAACTGAAAGCACTTCCTCTAAGATCAGGAAGAAGACAAGGATGTCCACTCTCGCCACTATTATTCGACAAAGTTTTGGAAGTCCTACCATGGCAATCAGAGAAGAAAAAGAGATAAAAGGAATGCAAATTGGAAAAGAAGAATTCAAACTGTCACTGTTTGCAGATGACATGATACTATACATAGAGAATCCTAAAGGTGCCACCAGAACACTACTAGAGCTAATCAATGAATTTGGTAAAGTTGCAGGATACAAAATTAATGCACAGAAATCTCTTGCATTCCTATACACTAATGAGGAAAAATCTGAAAGAGAAATTAAGGAAACACTCCCATTTACCATTGCAACAAAAAGAATAAAATACCTAGGAATAAACCTACCTAGGGAGACAAAAGGCCTGTATGCAGAAAACTATAAGACACTGATGAAAGAAATTAAAGATGATACCAAGAGATGGAGAGATATATCATGTTCTTGGACTGGAAGAATCAATATTGTGAAAATGACTATACTACCCAAAGCAATCTACAGATTCAATGTAATCCCTATCAAATTACCAATGGCATTTTTTTACAGAACTAGAGCAAAAACCCTTAAAATTTGTATGGAGACACAAAAGACCCTGAATAACCAAATGAGTCTTGAGGGGAAAAAAACGGAGCTGGAGGAATCAGACTCCCTGACTTCAGACTATACTACAATGCTACAGTAATCAAGACAATATGGTACTGCACAAAAATAGAAACATAGATCGATGCAACAAGATAGAAAGTACAGAGATAAACCCACTCACGTATGGTCGACTAATGTATGAAAAGGGAGGCAAGGATATACAATGGAGAAAAGACAGTCTCTTCAATAATTGGTGCTGGGAAAACTGGACAGCAACATGTAAAAGAATGAAATTAGAACAACTCCCTAACACCATACACAAAAATAAACTCAAAATGGACTAGAGACCTAAATATAAAACCAGACACTATAAAACTCTTAGAGGAAAACATAGGAAGAACACACTTTGACATAAATCACAGCAAGATATATTTTAATCCACCTCCTAGAGTAATGGAAATAAAAGCAAAAATAAACAAATGGGACCTAATGAAACTTCAAACTTTTGCACAGCAAAGGAAACCATAAACAAGATGAAAGGCAACCCTGAATATGGGAGGAAATATTTGCAAATGAATCCACGGACAAAGGATTAATCTCCAAAATATATAAACAGCTCATGCAGCTCGAAATTAAAGAAACAAACAACCCAATCCAAAAATGGGCAGAAGACCTAAATAGACATTTTTTCAAAGAAGACATACAGATGGCCAAGAAGCACATGAAAAGCTTGTCAACATCACTAATTATTAGAGAAATGTAAATCAAAATTACAATGAAGTATCACCTCACACCGGTTAGAATGGGCATCATCAGAAAATCTACAAGCAACAAATGCTGGAGAGGGTGTGGAGAAAAGGGAACCCTCTTGCACTGTTGGTGGGAATGTAAATTGATACAGCCACTATGGAGAACAGTATGGAGGTTCCTTAAAAAACTAAAAGTAGAATTACCATATGACCCAGCAATCCCACTACTGGGCATATACCTAAAGAAAACCATAATTCAAAAAGACACATGCACCCCAATGTTCATTGCAGTACTATTTACAATAGCTAGGTCATGGAAGCAACCTAAATGTCCCCTGACAGACGAATGGATAAAGAAGATGTGGTATATATATACAATGGAATATTACTCAGCCATAAAAAGGAATGAAATTGGGTCATTTGTTGAGACGTGGATGGATCTAGAGACTGTCATACAGAGTGAAGTAAGTCAGAAAGAGAAAAACAAATGTCGTATATTAACGCATATATGTGGAACCTAGAAAAATGGTACAGATGAACCGGTTTGCAGGACAGAAATTGAGACACAGATGTAGAGAACAAATGTATGGACACTAAGGGGGGAAAGCGGCTGGTGGTGGGGGTGGTAGTGTGATGAATTGGGAGATTGGGATTGACATGTATACACTGATGTGTATAAAATGGATGACTAATAAGAACCTGCTGTATAAAAAAATAAAGTTAAATTAAGAACAAAAACAAAAACAAAAAAACAAAAAAACCCCCAAAACAACCCAAAAAATAGATAAACAAAAATTACCTACTCTATAGCACAGAGAAATATATGCATGTGTATAACTGAATTACTTTGCTGTACACATTAAACATTATAAATCAACTATACTTCCCTTTAATAGCATTATAAATCTACTAATACTATCAACCTTACAATGCTACAAACAGCAACAGCATAATGCATATTCTTCTCAAGTGCATATGTTACATTCTCCAGGATAAACTTTATCCTAGGCCATAAAACAAGACACAATATAATTTAAAAGACTAAAGTAATACAAAGTATGTTCTCTTACTGCAATGAAATTCGAATTAGAATCCAATAACTGAAATTAGGAAAACTTACAAATATCTAGAAATTAAAGAAAACATTCCTAGATAACCAATGGAACAATGAAGGGATCAAAGGGATATTAGAAAATACTTTAAGATGAGTGAAAACAAAACACAACATGCTGAATCTATTGTGAGGCTTCTAAAGTAGTGCTCAGAAAAAAATTTAGAAACACCTATATTTAATCAGAAGAAAGATCTCCAATCAATAATCTAACTTACCAGTTTAGGGAATTAAAAAAGATAAATGTAATACAAAACAAGGACAGATAAAGGAAACTATTATAATATACTATAAATAAATTAAAAGGGGAAATGAAAACTACTGGAAAAAAGTAACAAAACAAAAAGTTGGTTTTCAGAAAATATTTGAAAATTGATAAACCTATAACTAGATCACAGGAAAAAAAGAGAAAAAAATATTACAAACAGGATTACAATAAAGAAAAATAACTTTACAGAAATGAAAAGATTATAAGGGAATACTATATGCTAAAAATGAGACAACAGGTGAAATGAACAAATTTCTATAAAGACACAAACTAGTAAAACTGACTCAATAAATAGACAATCTAAATGGACCTATAACAGGACATCCTACTTGTAATAAGAAAAAAATACCACAAAGAAAAGCCCAGGCCCAAACGGCTTCAATGGTGAATTCTAACAAACTTTTAAGTAGGATTAATACCAATTCTTAAGAAACCCGACCTTAAAATAGAAAACTAGGGAATATTTTATAGCTCAATCTACAATTGCCACCAAAACAAGACAAAAACATTCAGAAGAAGAAAACTACAGACCAATACCCCTTGACTATAGAAGCAAAATTCTTCAACAAGATTCTAGCAAACCCAATAGAGGACTGAAAAAAAAAAAAAAAAAATTACATTTGACTACCAAGTAGAATTTACTCCAGGAATGCAAGGTTGGTTTTACATTTGAAAATCAATCAATGTAATGCAATATATTAGTAGAATAAAAGATAAAATTATATGGCAATCTCAATAGACACAAAAATATTTGACAAATCCAACACTTTTTTATTAAAAAAATCTCAACAAATTAAGAATAGATACAAACTTCCTCAGCTTAATAAACTCCATCTAATTAAAACTGCCAGCTAAAATTGTAGACATGAAAATTTAAGAATTGAGTGCTTTTTCCCTACCTTAGGAACAAGACAAGGATGTTCACTCTGTGACTTCTATTCAGTGTTGTACTGGAGGTTCTAGCCAGAAAAATTAGACAAGAAAAATAAAGTTTTGAACAAAATAAGCAAAACTATCTCTATTTGTAAATGATGTAATCTTATATACAAAAAATCTGAAGAAATCCACAATAAAACTATTAGGAATAACAAACAATTTCAGCAAGGTTATAATACATGAGGTCAATATGAAACATTCAGTTGTATTTCTATACCGTAGCAATGAATAATTTAAAAAATAAAATTAAGAAAACAAACCTATTTACAATAGCATAACAAACAATAAAATACCTGGGAATAAATTACTGATGCACAAATCCATAAGACGTTACAGAAAACCATTAAAGAAAATCAAAATATCCCATGTGCATAAACAGTATGACTTTATATTGTTACGATGGCAATGCTTTTCTAATTGGTCTACAGATTCAAAGTACTTTTATAAAAATCTCAGTTTTCTTTTTTTTGCAAAATTTGAAAAACTCTTCCTAATATTTCCATCAAAATTTTAGGGACTGAGAAGAGCCAAAACAATTTCAAAAAAGAAGAGCAAAGTTCAACAACTCATGATTCCCAATTTCAAAACTACTACAAAGTGTTGTACTGGCATGAAGACAGATAATAAAATACAATTAACAGTCTAGAAATAAATTCCTTATATGTATGATTAATTGATTCTGACAAAGATGCTAAGACTAATGAAGGGAAAAAGAAGAGTATTTCAAAATATTGTGCTGGGACACCTGGATATTTATATGCAAAAGACATTAGTTGGACTCCTACTTCTTTTTTTTGAATTTATTTTTTAATATAACAGCAGGTTCTTATTAGTTATCCATTTTATACATATTAGTGTATATATGTCAATCCCAAACGTATGGACACCAAGGGGGAAAAGTGGTGGTGGTGGTGGTGTAATGAATTGGGAGATTGGGATGGACCCCCTACCTCTTATCACACATAAAACATTAACTTAAAATTGATCTCAGGCCTAAATGTAACAGTGGGAACACTACTCTCTTATAAGAAATCATATGAGTAAATCTTTGTAAAATTGGATTTATCAATGATTTATTAGATATGACACCAAAAAACAAGTAACCAAAAAAAAAGAAAAATTGGATTTCATTAAAATTAAAGACTTTTGGACAGAGAAGAACCCCTATCTGAACAAGAACAAATAAAAACTACCCACGTAATTGGAGAAAATACTTGCAAATCATGAATCTGAGTGTCTAGTCTCCAGAAAAAATATAAATAAATCTTATTATTCAATAAATAAAAAGGCAAAGACTCATTTTTAATGGGCAAAGTATTTAAATAGACATTTTTCCAAAGAAGATAAGCAAAGGGTGAATTAAGCACATGAAAAGATGATCAATGTTCTTAGTTATCAGTAAAATGCAAATCAACACAGTAATGAGATGCCACTTTATATCCACTACGATGGCTATAAACAAAAGGACAGATAAGGACAAATGTTGGTAAGGATGTGGAGAAACTAGAACCTTTATACACTACTGGTAGGAATATAAAATGGTATAGCTACTTTGGAAAACAGTTTGACTTTTTGTCAAAAATGTTAGAGCTACCATATGTCCAAGCAATTCCACTCCTAGGTATACACTCAATAGAAATGGAAACATGTACATGCCACAATCAATTCATAATTTACAGAACTGCTAAGAATCAAAATGTCTACCAACTAATGAACGGATAAACAAAATGTGCAGTTTTTTTTGTAATAGAATATTATTCAGCAATAAAAGGAATGAAATTCTAATACATACTATAACATGGATGGACCAGAAACATTATGTTAGGTGAAAAAATCCAGTCCAAAATACCACAAATTAATGATTCTATTTATATATGTCCAAAATAGGCAAATCCATAGAGTTAAAGCAATCAAACAAGGAGGCCATTAGACAGGGGGTGACTCTAATGCCTTGATATCCTACATTAAGCAAACCAAACCCTAAACCAGAGTCAATGAGCTGGAATCCAAGAAAATAAACTTAAGAAGAACCAATCACAAACAGCCAATTTGGCTTTCCAAATAAAGCAACTGTTTAAACTATAGTGATAAAATAATTTCCTTGCTTTGCTTCTGCATCTTCTCTCTAAAAGCATCTCTTAGTTCCTGTTTATGGAGTGCCCCTAACAACTTTTGTTTTGGTGATGTCTAATTCTAATTGATGTATGCTCAAATAAACTCTGAAAGTTTTAATATACCTCACTTTATCTTTTAACAATAGAAACAGATATTATATTGGTTGTTGCCCATATCTGGGGAAGAGAGAGTTTGGGGGAAAATGAGAACTGACTTCTACTGATTAAGGGGTATTTGCGGGGGTATGAAGATATTCTAAAATCAGATTGTTGGCAATGGCTGCACAAAACTGAATATACTAAAAACCACTGGATTGTAAAAAAAAAAATCCAACATTTGTGTATTTTGCTGTATGTATCAATAAATGTTATTTAAAACCCTTTCAACATGTAATAATAGTAACAAAACAAAGATATGGAGTGGGTGAAGGTATATATGAAATATCATAATGTTAATAGTATATCTTAATAGCTTTGAAGTGACATGAATTTTATTACCTCCTCAAAGTTTAGGAGTTATCATTATGATAATCAGATAAGTGACTGCATGTGAAATAGCTAGGCAGATTTGCCCTGTGAATATTTGGAGCAAGTACTTAAATGTTTGCCTTCATGATAATAAAGCCCCAAGAATTGTAAAGTGTAATACTTTCCTAGGGAGACCTCTTCTAGGGAGATTGGTTGATGAGGATAAACACTAACACAGAACGTAGTCAAAATAATTGAGACCATTTTATTGGATATAAAGAAAGAATTTGCACATAAGAAAAAAATTTTAAAAACAACTAATTCCAGTGAAGAAATAGACAAAACCACTTCACCTCCAGAGTAAAGCTTTTCACAGTCAGGATACAGTTTGGGGAATCCCCATCTGCTTGTCTAATTTCTACCTGTTATTAATAATACTGATATGATTTTATATATATTCAATAATAAGTATTAATACTTATATTGCTCTCACTACACATAAGGTATTTCACAAATGTTAGCTCATTTAATACTATGAACAACCCTAGAAAGTTGAATATATGCTATAAAAAATATAATTAAGGCAATAATGCAAATGTAAAGCACAAAGTATAAAGAGAAGAAAAACACAATATAAAGGTTACATAAAATTGACAAGAGAGAAAATCCAACATTTATCTAATTGGAATTCTAGAAAGTGAGAACAATTCTGGAAGTTAAGAAAATTAATAGAGAAGAAGTAAAAATTTTAAACTTCCTATGTAAAATAAAATACATGAGAATATCCAAGAACATTTTAAAAAATAAGTACTTTGAGTTAGGCAAAATAAACATGCCTGACCAAATGTCATAATGCAGCAAAGTTACAGTAATTAAAAATGTGTGCGTTTGGTTTAAGAATAGGAAATTGCATTAATGGAACAGATTAGGTCTAGACAGAAAAGCATGTATAAAGAGTAAAGTAGTATATGATAAAGATGATATTAAATTAATGATTGTATGATAATTGGCTACATATTTATATAACAAAAAATATATACCCTGACTTTGCAACAAACATTTGCCCAACCATTTGCATAACAATTCATGGTGGACTTAAAATACACAGAGTTTCACAATTGGAGGAAAATTTTTAAAAGCTTATGGTTGTAAACTTACTAAGCATGTTGTAACCCAGAAGCTATAAAGGCAAATATTGCTATATTTTACTAAAGGAATATTTAAAATAATGCATAGCAAAAGACACCAAAAATCAAATTTAATAAGGAAGGAGGGAAGGGAAAGAGAAGGAAGGGAGGGAAGGGAAGAAGGGAGGGAAGGGGAGAGACAGGAGTAGGAGTAGGAGGAGGAAGGAGGGAGGGAGGGAGGGAGGAGGAGGAGGTGGGAAGAGAGCAGCAAAACAAAGGAGGAGTAATTGCTAGGTTCATTTAGTGCCATGAAGTGCCAAGCACTATGACAGATTCTTGATGTACACCAATTCTAACTCTAAAAATAGAAAAAAGTGGTATTATAGGTATTATATCTGCATTTTAGAGAGGAGGAAACTAAACTTTAAGGAAACAATATGGTACAAATGAAAGAGTATTACACAAAAGTGAATTCACTGGAGACAGATGTACATGATTTATCACAGGCATATCTACTAAAAATATATACACTAATTTTTAACTATATTTCCAGATGAGTAAAATACTCAATATGATACCTAACATTCATTGCCTTACACACTCACGTCCCAAATATCCATCAGTAGGTAATGAATCAGCAGGTTAGTGGCACAGGCAAGATTCAACATCCATGTACCTGTTTTCTGAATAAATTCCTACTTTAACAGTTTTATTATTCTTATAACTTGGTTTGCCACAAACTTTTGAAATATTATTTATCCAGATATTTTCAATTAAATTGTACATCACTGAGTCAGTCAATTTCAAGAATTTTCAGCAATACCCCCATTAAAGCATTTGTGTGTGGGCATGCACATGCACACACACAAATACATGGAGGTTTTTCATTGTAATAATGTTCATAAATGATTAATCTATATTTTGCAAATTTTCTTATCTGAAGTCAATAAATAAAAGAGCACATTAAAAAAACAAAGGATTTTCAAATCCATAGGTGTAGACAATTTTTTCCTTGATGGCCTCCAATAAATCACATTTTTCATGTCTACACCTTGGGTAGTCCTCTTCTATATTGACTATGAGCTTGCCTTTGTGACTTGATTTGGCCAATGTGACATCAGCAAAGGTGAGTCAACCAGAAGTGTGCTAAGGTCTTTGTAGACTAGTGGCTTGCATCTTGAAACCCTGAAGAAAACTGGGACAAAAATATTGGAAAACAAAGCCCTGCCACCTGAGCTGTTCTAGCTGAGCCTACTGTTCAGCTGACCCACCAGGGAAATGCAGTTACAAAGTGAGCCCAAGTCAAAGAAGCAAAAGAACCACCTGGTCACCTAAAAGAATCATGAGAAACAATACACTGTTCTTGTGTTAAGCCACTAAATGTTAGGGTGACTTGTTATACAGCAACAAATAACTAAGGTACTTATTATCTTTCACTCTGTTACTCACTAGGTGGGTAATGTTGGGCAAGGCTCTTAAACTCTGAGATTTTTCCTTGTCAATAAAATCAGGATAATAATTATAACCAGAAATTGCATGGATGTTACTATTTAATCCTCATGGCAACCCTTTGGGTGGAACAGTTACTGTCTACATGTTTTGGAAGAGGAAATGGAAGACAGGTGAACAAATGTGTCCAAAGTTACATATCTACTGAAAAGTGGCTTTAGAGTCTGTGCTTTCAGTTTTTATTCAATACAGCCAGGTTTGTGCCAATCTTTAAACAAGAAGTTTCTTTCTTTCTCTCCTTCCCCCCACCCTTCTCTCTCTCTCCATCTCTCTCTGTCTTCATAAGCATCCTGTTTCTCCGAATTAATATATATCAATTAGATTTTAAGTGTGACCAGTAGTTGTTTCTGGTCAGTTGTGGGATTCTTCTCTCTAGCTGCCTGAATTTCTGTGGTTTTACTAGAGGAAACTTTCTCCTCTGTAAAATCCTACATTGTTCTATTGTACTCTAGAGAGCAGTCCATCTGCTTCTGCTGGTTTATACATAACAAACTCTGCTTAGGAACTTAAAAGGACATAAATCTAGAACTACAGATCCATGCTTGTCAGTGCCATATAATACAGCTCATGTTCAGTAATTATGTATGATAAACATCATAATTATAATTCATCTCTTCCACCAGGATGGTCTGCTAACACACACACACAATACAGGTTTACTGACATAACTGGCTATACACAGCTTTTAATGTGCTATTTCCTGTACAGAGAGACTTCTTTTTATCTTTTTCAAGGTTGTGCAAATGATGGTGCCTTGCATACTGAATGCACCATTTACATTCAATTAAAATTTGAGGCCTCAACCTCTCCAAACTAATTTCCTCCAAATAAGTTTGCTTTCATTTCAGTGGTCCATTAAGAGCTAATATCTTTTTAGAGTTTTCAGACTTATTATTGATAAATTTTGAAAATTGTACTTTTAAATAATTTTATTCCTAGCTTTTCTCTAAGCATTCTTTTCCCACATGTTCTAGTAAACAGTATTTGTTCATTAGAGTATGCAAAATCAGACTTCATAAAAGTGAACAAAATGAATTCACATCCAATGCAACTGAATTAATGTTATTTGTACCATGGGAACAAAACTCGGGTTAGTAAAACCCTGCCCACTCTAGGTATTTGACAAATTAGAAAACATTTTTTTAATATGTCAAAGAAAATTGATGAGCCATAATGCTACATGGTTGTATGAAATTTATGAAACAGGAATAAAGTCCTCTTTCTTGTAGTGATGTTTAAAATATGTTAAATCCAAGAAAGTTATCAGTATATATACTTTTAACGGTATTTGGAATCCCTGGCATATATAGCATTTAAGAGGCTGCAGTGTGATTATTACAGCTAGCCACCTGAATTTTTAATGAAAAGTGCCAGAAAAATCTTATAATTTTTTTTTTTTTAATGTTTCTGTTGCCTAACTTCTTTTTTTTTTTTTTTTTAAATTAAACCTTTCTTACAACACTTCTTAATTTTATTTATTTATTTATTTTTGCTGTGTTGGGTCTTCGTTTCTGCGCGAGGGCCTTCTCTAGTTGTGGCAAGCGGGGGCCTCTCTTCATCGCGGTGCACGGGCCTCTCACTATCGCGGCCTCTCTTGCTGTGGAGCACAGGCTCCAGACGCGCAGGCTCAGCAATTGTGGCTCACGGGCCCAGTTGCTCCGCGGCATGTGGGATCTTCCCAGACCAGGGCTCGAACCCGTGTCCCCTGCATTGGCAGGCAGACTCTCAACCGCTGCGCCACCAGGGAAGCCCAAATCTTATAATTTTGAGCAATATATTTGAACTTGAAATAAATAATAGCTTCTGGGAAAACTGAAAACTCAAAGTCTATGTAATGAGATTTTAGCAAATATTACATGTAAGATCTTGTCCCTCTTCTTCCTATTTTCTTTTACTCTCTAAGAGATAATTCCACATGCATGCAGAAGAAACCTGACTTGGTCCCTCAGAGGATTTCTGGAGAATGTACATTCTGATTTTCTCTTCTTTTGCCAAGAAAGATTCACCACTTCCACTTGTGGTCTATATAAGGTCCCTAACAACAGAGGAAAAGAAGAAAGATAAACATAAGGAAAATAACTGTGGATTCTTGAAATAATATTTATGTGACCTGTTTTCCTGTTCTATATTTTTAAATGTTTCTTTACAAATATGCCTTATTTAAGGCATGTCTATTATATCTACTTATTTAGGATATGTCTGTTTATCTAACTACCTATCAACTTTTCAGCATCTCCAAATTAATATTGTACCAATAGCTTCACTTTCCTTTTCTTTTTCCACATGTTTAAAGAATATCTAAGAGTAATTCTGTAGTCTAGATGCATTTATTATCAGCACATTATTAAAAAAAAGTACTTTCAACTATAGTTTTAAATTTTTTAGAACTTGTTTTCTAATAAAATACCATATCTACATTTTTGTTAAGCAAACTATGTTCATTATTACATACTAAGAACAATTTAAATGTATATATAAAATGTATATATAAATAAATATATAAAAATTCTACATAAATGTGTATATATACACACACATATGTAATGTATTATGTAATGTATTATGTGTTTGTTTCAGATCTCATAAAATCCATGGAGAAAAGAAAAATCTACTGATGGCTAATGTTTCAATGAAGGAAATAATCTCCAGATATCTTTTACAGTTAGTAAATTATTTCATATTTCCCACAGAAAATTGGTAGTAGAAAAGAATATACATTCATATATACATCTTTTCCATTGATCATTCTTTTTTTTAATTTTTAAAAATTTTTTCAAATTGTATTTTATTTTTATTTATTTATTTTTGGCTGCATTGGGCCTTCATTGCTATGCATGGGCTTTCTGTAGTTGCAGTGAGCGGGGGCTACTCTTTGTTGTGGTGCACAGGCTTCTCATTGTGATGGCTTGTCTTGCTGAGGAGCATGGGCTCTAGGCACGCAGGCTTCAGTAGTTGTGGCACACGGGCTCAGTAGTTGTGGCTTGTGGGCTCTAGAGTGCAGGCTCAGTAGTTGTGCCACATGGGCTTAGTTGCTCCACCGCATGTGGGATCTTCCTGGACCAGGGATCGAACCCGTGTTGCCTGCATTGGCAGGCGGATTCTTAACCACTGCGCCACCAGGGAAGTCCTCTCCTTTTTTTTTTTAACCATTTTTTACTGGATTTAACTATCTTATGCCAGTTTATCCTCTGTAACTTCTGCTTTAAGACAATTCTTACCATGCTTTACTTCCTATCCATTTGTTTATTCGCTCATCTTTTAAACAGACCATGAACATATATCATACACACCTCTGTCCAGTTGTTCCATATAGAGAGTCTACATAGTTCATCATTGTCAAGCCCTGCTTACTTCTCCTCCCAGGAGACTGTAGATTGTGGATTGAGTGAAAGTCATTGTTGGCCAAGAAGAAGAGACTAACAATGAGATTATTGTAGGAAATCTCCAGGTACCTTCAGGTGAAGGATAGAAGTTAAACAACTTCTGAATCTCTATCCTATTATATCTGGCTTCTTGCCACAAATCTCTAAATGTGCTCCTCCTTATATGCATAGAATGTTTGTATCTATCAGACAAACAGAGGAAAACAATACTGAACTATTTGACTAATTAATTAATTTATCACAAATTATGTTTTAAGTATTCTACTTTATGTGTATCGTTAATGTTAAGACATTACTGAAATTTTCATGATTTAAAATAATGATTGGTAACATTATACATTTCTCAAAAATGTCAAAACACATTTGAATACCCCAAACATTCAGTCACCTTTCAATTCTACAGAGATATATTATAGGATAGTGCAAAAGTCATTAACCTGGCCTTAGAGACTCTAGGTTTTACTCTGGGTTCTTTCCATAACAAGCAAAATGGAGACTCCTTGTCATGAGAAAAGAGACAGTTAAACAGAGCACTAACATTCAGTGTTTCTGAGACAATAACAATTGTCTTTGGTCTAATTAGAATTTTCATTATAGCAGTTGATATCACCCATATGGAGTGTGACTGGAAAATTTATCACCTAAACAATTTTGAGAGGGAAAAGGAATGCTATTAAAAATCAGGCACAAACCAAGACTCTCCCAGGAAACTTGGAGGCATGGCCCACCTACCAATTCAGTTTATAAACCTTTATAAGCAACTCTATCTCAACATGCTAATCAGTTACCCTGTAAGAATGGCAACATCCCCTCTTTGCCCACTCCTCTTTTATCACAATAAGCCCATTATGTCTGAGGAATCTCTAAACTTGAAGTTTAATGGGATTCTTACTCTATGCCCCTAAGGAAAATTTTCCCACTCTGAGCACCAGAGGAGCAAGCATAGAAAGCACAATTTCTCAAAGTGAGTCATTGAGAGTAATAGTAAGTAGGATCATTCCTATTTCTATACCTTTGTTCCCAGACCTAACATGCATAATGGTAATTAATTTGGGGTCTGTACTATATCTTTAAGTATAGCATGTCATCTTTGTAGGCTTATATCTCCAGGCAGGTTCCTCAACACATCTTCAACATTTGTTTCTCTCATTCTATCAGAATGGTAGTTTTCTGAATGGTATAAAACTGGGGACCCAATCATCATTTGCTAATTACCACACATTTTCCTATTAAATGAGGCCTTGAGGCTGATACAATGTTTTTAAGATCAAACATACACTAAGCTCTTAGATAGTAATGTTGATGGAAGCCCTGTGGACAGGATATGCAAACTTATGTTTGGACTATGTATTGATTCCATTTGCCCCATTCAGGATGAGAGTGGCCCAATTTAACATTAGTGAGTATAGCTTGACCAGCCATGATAAATGGAAGCCTATGCACTTTCTGCCAGACCTAGCCTACAAAAGAGGCTTAAAATATTCTTTTAATAATGCTGGTGCCCCTCTCACCAAGAGATTCCTCATGCCTTTGCTAAAGTGCAGTTGTTTTTTTCGTTTTGTTTTGTTTTAGATTTTTTTGATGTGGGCCATTTTTAAAGTCTTTATTGAATTTGTTACAATATTGCTTCTGTTTTATGTTTTGGTTTTTTGGCCATAGGGCTTGTGTGATCTTAGCTCCCCAACCAGGGATCGAACCCACAGCCCCTGCATTGGAAGGCAAAGTCTTAACCACAGGACTGCCAGGGAAGTCCCAAGAGTAGTGTTCTTGAAGTCCTCTTGAAGAATACATTCATCAAGATTTCCAACATTACATAATGTAACCACTTGAACATTTCTGTAAGTATTGATCACTTTTTTGCAGCATCTGTCAAAGTAGCTCTGACACTTATACCTTAATTATATCTTAATTACTGTGGGCCATCTCTTTCTTCAAACTTTCAAGATCCATATTAGAACCATTATCCAGATGCCTTACCAGCAAGGTGTTTCCATGTCAATACGTTCTCCCTTTCCCTCATCCATACAACCATAGAGTGACATAGATGAAATACCATTCCAACTTAATCAAATACTATGCTTCACAACACTTGATCTCAAACCTCAAGATTAAGTTTCATGAATATTATCTTGATTCTAGCTGGTGAATATTAACCAGGTCTTACAGCTCTTTTAGTAGATACAGGATATTTCTGGCTCAAATATATTGTGACTTTAGCTTTGATTATTGTTCTGGTGGTCAAGAAGTGTAAAGAGGGAGACCTTTAACACTGGAGTCTGTTGTTTTGCAAGGCAGAGTCATCACAATGTCTTCAATTAAGTGAGAAGTATTAGTTTTTGACAGGAAGGTGTGGACAATTTCTGCAGACTAAGAGAGTTAAAGGAAATATGGGGATTCAAAATTATTGTATAACTTGGTCCATATATTTCCCTACCATATTTTAAGATTTCCCTACCATATTTTAAGGGCTCACTTCCTCCCAATCTAGACCTTGACTTTGCTGGGCAGAACAGCCAGCATCTAGAATTCAACCTTCTCCAAAGCAGTAGAAAATACTGAGAAATTATTGAAATGGAGAGTCACATGTAAGAAGTTTCTCAAGCAGTATTCTGTTCTCAAGATCAGCTCAGTACCTACAGTGGAATGAAGAATATGAGATTGGGCAGTCAAAAAAAAGGTAGATCCCTCAGGGAGCTCTGGATCTGAGACGGCTTTGTAAAGTTGTTTGCATTGAATCAGACGGGGCAGGCTTTAATACCCTTATTAACCAGCCATTTCATATGGACCCCCTCTTCCATTCAAGGGCAGTTTCTCCAGAAGGTCTCATGCGAGAACATCCAGTTGCCAAATGAGAGAATGAGTGCTTCCATCCTAAGGGAAGTGAGAGCAGAGTCTAGGCTACATACTACATTATTTACAATGGCTTTTATTAGTCTTGCTGATTTGTTTTATGGTATATGTTCTATGATTAAGCTTTACCATAAAACATACAACAAGAAATACAACGCTAGAAAAGAAAACCACTGACCAAAGCTCACAATATTAGAAAATTGCTTATTTTTTCGTGACAGACAAGTATATGAAGTTAACTTAAAAACTAAATAGAATAAAATTTATAAAACCCATCTCATGGAAAAAGAGTAGAAAAACTACTTGAAGGCAACCAAGATTTCTTTTAAACAATATTACAATTGAGCCTTGAACAACATGGGTTTGAACCGTGTGGGTCCACTTACATGTAGGTATTTTTCAATAGTAAATACTATAATACTACACGGTCTGTGATTGGTTGAATTCATGATGCAGAGGAAACTTGGATATGGAGGGCCCAACTATAAATTATAGTCTGATTAACCCCCGTGTTCTAGGATCAACTGTATGTGTGTGTATGCACACACACACATACAAACAATATATCTAAATACATATGTATAATTGTATATAATATATACTTATTACATATATATGTAAGTTATATATCATGTATGTATTATTCAATATTGCTTATTATTTTATATATAATATTGTTTAATATTTTATATATTCTTTTAACAAAATTTCCAATAAACAATATTATTCAACCTGTGATTGCTTTTTCATGGTCTGCATTTTAAGGATTTAGGGTGGCACGAATGATGTGCCACCCAACATAGAATAGTTCCAGCTATTCTCAAGACACACATATATTTATTTTCATTTGAAACATTTTCTCTTGATCTTTTAGTATACTCTAGCTACCTCATTTTGATTGTTGGCAGAAAAACTAACTTGTAGATAAAGCCCTCTGTTGACTATTTTCCTCAGGACTTTCTCATTCCTGATAGAAAACAAAATTTAGAAAAACAAGCCACAGGGACTAATTCTATTTCAATTGACACATGCACCATGAATTTTCTTTCACTGCCATAGAACTAATTCCCAACACAATCAAACATGGACACTTAGAGGTAGAGTCCAAACTGCTCAGATTTTGAAGGTGCATGGTAAGGCAAAATTTGGGCCAGGAATTTTCCCTGGAGTAATAACCGTCCTAAGATATTCTTATTACTCATTCTTGCCAAGTAATAGTTTATTCTAGATCCTGGACTCTGAAAAACATATCCCATTTTTTGTTGCTACCAAGTGATAAAAAATTAAATGACTTTGTCTCTTTATATGACAATGAAGTGTGAGGACAATTCAAATGGTACCATTAAGTATAAAGAGAAATCAAATATATATATATCACATATATATGTTAAAGTGTTAGAATTCTATTATTTATTATAATACATGAAAAATAATCTTGTCAAATCTTATAAAGAGAGCATAGTTAATAATAAAATATGTCTATGGCTGATTTAATAAAAAAGTAGTAGTTTTTCCTGGATAACAAAGAAATGTAAAAAAAAAAAAAAAAAATGACCACCTAGAACATGAAGATGGAGTGAAACAAGATAAAACTAATATTCTATGCCTTTAAATTTTGTGATTTATGGTTGAAAGACAGTTATACTCTCTACAAAGTACTCTAAAAATAGAAACTGGTGCTTAATATTCAGGGGAAGCAAATTAAAGAACTTGAATGTGATGACTTCATGGACACTAAATGTCTCTTCATAATTTTTAGAGATTGATATAAGGGGATTGGGGGTTCTGGCACACATGAAATAGCCCCATTCCTCCCAGGTCATTCTTCTTACAGCTGAAACATCCTGCACATAACACAGCAACCAAGCACAGAAAGACCCTAAAAGGTGGAAAGGAGAGGATGAACTACCTAGGGATCTTAGGACTTGAGGGAGACACAGTGGTCAGCCCCCTGGGTTTACTACTGCTTCCCATATATTGTGGACAGTGTGCTCCAGAAATCTCCAACTAGTAATTACCAAAAGGCAGCTAAAATGTTACATACTATATGATTTCACTTATATAACACTTTTGAAAAGACAAAACTGTAGAAATGAAAAAGTTAGTAGTTCTCAAGATGTTGAGATGGGGTTAGTGATGTTGGCAAGTGGGAAGGAGGAGAATGTAATTATAAATGGGTGACAGAAGGGATCTTTATGGTGATAGAATTATTCTTTGTCTTCACTGTGCTGGTGGATACAACTACATGTGTAATAAAATAGTATGGAAGTAAATGCATATGTGCACACACATACAAATGAGTACAAGTAAAACTGAAGAAATCTGAATAAGTTATGAGGATGGTCTCAATGTCAATACCTTGATTGTGATATTGTGCTATAGTTTTGTAAGATGATACCTTCAAAGAAAACTGGATAAAGGGTACAGAGTATCTTTCTTATTTGTTACAATTTTCTTGTGAATCTACAATGATCGGGGTACAAAGTTAAAAATTGGTTTTTACATTCTTTAGTAAGAAATATGCATATATATCACATTGGTTCAAATTGGCAGAGTAGAAGGAGGTGATCTCACTCCCTCCTGCAGGAACACTGGCATCACAATTAACTGCTGAACAATCATCGACAGGAACACACTGGAGCTGACCAAAAAATGATACCCAAATCCAAAGACAAAGGAGAAGCCACAAAGAGACGGTAGGAGGGGTGCAATCACAACAACATCAAATCCCATAACTGCTGGGTGGGTGACTCACAAACTGGAGAACACTTATACCACAGAAGTCCACCCACTGGAGTGAAGGTTCTGAGCCCCATGTCAGGCTTCCCAATCTGGGGGCCCGGCAATGGGAGGAGGAATTCCTAGAGAATCAGACTTTGAAGGCTAGCAGGATTTGATTGCAGGACTTTGACAGGACTGGGGGAAAGAGAGACTCCACTCTTGGAGGGCACACACAAAGTAGTGTGTGCATCGGGACCCAGGGGAAGGAACAGTGACCCCATAGGAGACTGAACCAGACCAACCTGCTAGTGTTGGAGGGTCGCCTGCAGAAGCGGGGGGTGGCTGTGGCTCACCATGGGGACAAGGACACTGGCAGCAGAAGTTCTAGGAAGTGGTCCTTGGCATGAGCCCTCCCAGAGTCTGCCATTAGCCCCACCAAAGAGCCTCTTAGGCTCCAGTGTTGCCTTGCCTCAGGCCAAACAACCAACAGGAAGGGAACCAGCCCCACCCATCAGCAGACAAGGGGATTAAAGTTTTACTGAGCTCTGCCCAGCAAGGCAACAGCCAACTCTACCCACCACCAGTCTCTCCCATCAGGAAACATGCACAAGTCTCTTAAATAGCCTCATCCACCAGAGGGCAGACAACAGAAACAAGAAGAACTACAATCCTGCAGCCTGTGGAACAAAAACCACATTCATAGAAAGATAGACAAGATGAAAACGCAGAAGGCTAAGTACCACATGAAGGAACAAGATAAAACCCGAGAAAAACAGCTAAATGAAGTGGAGACAGGCAACCTTACAGAAAAAGAATTCAGAATAATGATAGTGAAGATGATCCAGGACCTCAGAAAAAGAATGGAAGCAAAGATTGAGAAGATGCACGAAATGTTTCACAAAGATCTAGAAGAATTAAAGAACAAACAAACAGAGATGAACTAAACAATAACCAAAATGAAAAATACATTAGAAGGAGCCAATAGCAGAATAACTGAGACAGAAGAATGGATACGTGATGTGGAAGACAGAATGGTGGAATTCACTGCTGCGGAACAGAATAAAGAAAAAAGAATGAAAAGGAATGAAGACAGCCTAAGAGACCTCTGGGACAACATTAAACGCAACAACATTCGCATTATACGGGTCCCAGAAGGAGAAGAGAGAGAGAAAGGACCAGATAAAATATTTGAAGAGATTATAGTTGAAAACTTCTCTAACAGGGAAAGGAAACAGCAACCCAAGTGGAGGAAGCACAGAGAGTCCCATACAGGCTAAACCGAAGGAGAAATATGCTGAGACACATAGTAATCAAATAGGCAAAAATGAAAGGCAAAGAGAAATTATTGAAAGTAGCAAGGGAAAAATGACAAATAACATACAAGGGAACTCCCATAAGGTTAACAGCTGATTTCTCAGCAGAAACTCGACAAGCCAGAAGAGAGTGGCATGATATACTTACAGTGATGAAAGGGAAGAAACTACAACCAAGATTAAACTACCCAGCAAGGATCTCATTCAGATTCGATCAAGAAATCAAAAGCTTTACAGACAAGCAAAAGCTAAGAGAATTCAGCACCACCAAACCAGCCCTACAACAAATGCTAAAGGAACTTCTTTAAGTGGGAAACACAAGAGAAGAAAATGACCTACAAAAACAAACCCAAAACAATTAAGAACATGGTAATAGGAACATACATATCAATAATTACCTTAAACGTGAATGGAATTAATGCTCCAACCAAAAGACACTGGCTTGCTGAATGGATACAAAAACAAGACCCATATATATGCTGTCTACAAGAGACCCACTTCAGACCTAGGGACACATTCAGACTGAAAGTGAGGGGATGGAAAATGATATTCCATGCAAATGCAAATCAAAAGAATGCTGTAGTAGCAATACTCATATCAGATAAAATAGGCTTTAAAATAAAGAATGTTACAAGAGACAAGGAAGGACACTACATAATGATCAAGGGATCAATCCAAGAAGAAGATATAACAATTATGAGTATATATGTACCTAACATAGGAGCACCTAATAACATAAGGCAACTGCTAACAGCTATAAAAGAGGAAATCAACAGTAACACAATAATAGTGGGGGATTTTAACACCTCACTTAAACCAAAGGACAGATCATCCAAACAGAAAATTAATAAGGAAACACAAACTCTAAAGGACACAATAGACCAGATAGATTTAATTGATATTTATAGGACATTCCATCCAAAAAGAGCACATTACACTTTCTTCTAAGGTGTGCACAGAGCATTCTCCAGGATAGATCACATCTTGGGTCACAAATCAAGCCTCAGTAAATTTAAGAAAACTGAAATCGTGTCAAACATCTTCTCTGACCACAACGCTATAAGATTAGAAATCAACTACAGGAAAAAAACGTAAAAAACACAAAAACATGGAGGCTAAGGCAAATGTTACTACATAACAAAGAGATCACTGAAGAAATCAAAGAGGAAATCAAAAAATACCTAGAGACAAATGACAATGAAAACACGATGATCCAAAACCTAAGGGATGCATCAAAAGCAGGTGTAAGAGGGAAGTTTATAGCTATACAAGCCTATCTCAAGAAACAAGAAAAATCTCAAATAAACAATCTAACGTTACACCTAAAGGAACTAGAGAAAGAAGAACAAACAAAACCCAATGTTAGCAGAAGGGAAAGAAAGCATGAAGATCAGAGCAGAAATAAATGAAATAGAAACAAAGAAAACAATAGCAAAGATCAATAAAACTAAAAGCTGGTTCTTTGAGAAGGTAAACAAAATTGATAAACCATTAGCCAGACTCATCAAGAAAAAAGAGGGAGAGGACTCAAATCAATAAAATTAGAAATGAAAAAGGAGAAGTTACAACAGACACTGCAGAAATACAGAGCATCCTAGGAGATTACTACAAGCAACTCTATACCAATAAAATGGACAACGTGGAAGAAATGGACAAATTCTTAGAAAGGGATAACCTTCCAAGACTGAACCAGGAAGAAATAGAAAATATGACCAGACCCATCACAAGATATGAAATTGAAACTGTGATTAAAAATCTTCCAACAAACAAAAGTCTAAGACCAGATAGTTTCAGAGGTGAATTCTATCAAACATTTAGAGAAGAGCTAACACCCATCCTTCTCAAACTCTTCCAAAAAATTTCAGAGGAAAGAACACTCCCAAATTCATTCTATGAGGCCACCATCAGCCTGACACCAAAACGAGACAAGAATACTACAAAAAAAGAAAATTACAGACCAATATCACTGATGAATATAGATGCAAAAATCCTCAACAAAATACTGGTAAACAGAATCTAACAACACATTAAAAGGATCATACACCATGATCAAGTGGGTTTATCCCAGTGATGCAAAGATTCTTCAACATACGCAAATCAATCAATGTGATACACCATATTAACAAATTGAAAAATAAAAACCATATGATCATCTCAATAGATACAGAAAAAGCTTTTGACAAAATTCAACAACGATTTACGATAAAAACTCTCCAGAAAGTGGGCATAGAAAGAACCTACCTCAACATAATAAAGACCATATATGACAAACGCACAGCAAACATCATTCTCAATGGTGAAAAACTGAAAGCATTTCCTCTAAGGTCAGGAACAAGACAAGGATGTCCACTCTCACCACTATCATTCAACATAGTTTTGAAAGTCCTAGCCATGGCAATCAGAGAAGGAAAGAAATAAAAGGAAAACAGACTGGAAAAGAAGAAATAAAACGGTCACTGTTTGCTGATGACATGATACTATACATTGAGAATCCTAAAGATGCCACCAGAAAACTACTAGAGCTAATCAATGAATTTGGTAAACTTACAGGATACAAAATTAATGTACAGAAAACTCTTGCATTCCTATACATTAATGATAAATTCTGAAAGAGAAATTAAGGAAACACTTCCATTTACCATTGCAAAAAAAGAATAAAATACCTAGGAATAAGCCTACCTAGGGAGACAAAATACCTGTATGCAGAAAACTATAAGACACTGTTGAAAGAAATAAAAGATGATACCAACAGATGGAGAGATATACCATGTTCTTGGATTGGAAGAATCAATATTGTGAAAATGACTATACTACACAAAGCAATCTACAGATTCAATGCAATCCCTATCAAACTACCACAGGCATTTTTTACAGAACTAGAACAAAAAATCTTAAAATTTGTATGGAGACACAAAAGACCCCGAATATCAAAGCTGTCTTGAGGGAAAAAAATGGAGCTGGAGGAATCAGACTCCCTGACTTCAAACTATACTACAAAGCTACAGTAATCAAGACAATATAGTACTGGCACAAAAACAGAAATATAGATCAATGGAACAGGATAGAAATCCCAGAGATAAACCCACGCACCTATGGTCAACTAATCTATGACAAAGGAGGCAAGGATACGCAATGGAGAAAAGACAGTCTCTTCAATAAGTGGTGCTGGGAAAACTGGACAGCTACATGTAAAAGAATGAAATTAGAACACTTCCTAACACCATACACAAAAATAAACTCTAAATGGATTAGAGACCTAAGTATAAGACCGGACAGTATAAAACACTTAGAGGAAAATATAGGAAGAACACTCTTTGACATAAATCACAGCAAGCTCTTTTTTGATCCACCTCGTAGAGTAATGGAAATAAAAACAAAAATAAACAAATGGGACCTAATGAAACTTAAAAGCTTTTGCAAAGCAAAGGAAATTACAAACAAGACAAAAGGACAACCCTCACCCTGTGAAAATATATTTGGAAATGAATCAACGGACAAAGGATTAATTTCTAAAATATATAAACAACTCATGTAGATCAATATTAAAAAAACAAACAACCCAATCCAAAAATGGGCAGAAAACCTAAATAGGCATTTCTCCTAATAGGACATACAGATGGCCAAGAAGCACATGAAAAGCTGCTCAACATCACTAACTATTAGAGAATTGCAAATCTAAACTACAATGAGGCATCACCTCACACCAGTTAGAATGGGCATCATCAGAAAATCTACAAACAACAAATGCTGGAGAGGGTGTGGAGAAAAGGGAACCCTCTTGCACTGTTGGTGGGAATGTAAATTGATACAGCCACTATGGAGAACAGTATGGAGATTCCTTAGAAAACTGAAAATAGAATTATCATACAACACAGCAATCCCACTACTGAGCATATACCCAGAGAAAACCGTAATTCAAAAAGACGCATGCACCCCAATGTTCTTTGCAGCACTATTTACAATAGCCAGGTCATGGAAGCAACTTAAATGCCTGTCAACAGATGAATGGATAAAGAAGTGGTACATATATACAATGGAATATTACTCAGCCATAAAAAGGAACGAAATTGGGTCATTTGTAGAGACATGGATGAATCTAGAGACTGTCATACAGAGTGAAGTAAGTCAGAAAGAGATAAACAAATATTGCCTATTAATGCATATATGTGGAACCTAGAAAAATGGTACAGATGAACTGGTTTGAAGGGCAGAAATTGAGACACAGGTGTAGAGAACAAACATGTGGACACCAAGCAGGGAAAGCAGTGGTGGGTGGTGGTGGTGGTGGTGGTGTGATGAATTGGGAGATTGGTATGGACATGTATACACTGATGTGTATAAAATGGATGAGTAATAAGAACTTGCTGTATAAAAAAATAAATAAAATAAAATTCAAAAAAAAAAGAGAAATATACATATAGGAATTTTAAATATAGACTGTAAAAATAAAATTAATATAATACAAATTTCTACCTTATATACCTCTTCTCAACAGAGTATACTTTAAAATTTCTTATGATAGGAAATATTACCTTAAAAAATAGCTCATTCTATACTGAATTTTCTCTGAGTCAAAAGTTTCCTTTTTGAAGCATTATTCCAAATTTTAGTCTAATATCTAAAAATAAATACTCTAAATTCTCTTCTAGTTAACATCCATTTTTAAGATAATGGTCTCCACTTAGTTCAACTTCCCTTAATAAGATATGATTTGCTGATCCTTCATTAGGTTGTTTGGACTCCCTTGATAATACTTCTATTTATTCCTATTTTTTAAAGTATGAATTTCAAAATTCCACATGATATACTGAATGAAATTAACAGCAATTAAAACACTGCAGAAGAAAACTTTAGTGAATCTTAATAAATAGAAATAGAAACCATCCAACATTAGAAGATTGAAAATGAAATGTTAAAAAGTAAAAAGACTATTAATAAGCTATGGTAAAACTTCAAACCATCTAATATATACATGATTAGAGTTCCTGAAGTAATGAAAAGGAGTAGGAAAAATATTTGAATGAAAAAAAAATTATTTGAATTATTTTAAAATTTGATAAAAATTATAAACATACAGATCCAATAACCCAGGCACAAGAAGTATAAACCCCACTCACAAGAAACCCAAAATAAACTACACCAAAGTACACCACAATCAAATTGCTCAAAACCAGTGATAATGGGAATAACCTACAGGCAACCAGAGTAAAACACATTTTACAAAGAGAGGGAAAAAATAAAAAATTTAGCAGATTTTTTTGCCAGAAACAATGTAAGTGAAAGTGGAGTAACATTTCTCAGGTATTGAAAGAATAATTTAACTACCTATAAGTCTATCCGAGTGAAAATACACTTAAAAAGTCATAGGAGAAATAGTTTTCAGACACACAAAAGATGAAATAATTCACTACCTAAAGACCCATATTATAAGAAATGTTAGAGAAATTTCTTCAGGCAGAAGTAAAATTATATCAGATGAAAATATGAATCAAAACAAAAAAATACATAGCACCAGAAATGTTAACTGCCTAGGTAAGTACATATACTATATTTCTTATTATATAAATCTCTTTAAAAGACAAGGATTGAATAAAAAGAATAGCAATGTGGTTTGTGGTTTACAATATATGTACAAATAAAATATTATATATGACAACAATAGAATAAAAGCTGGGAAAGAAGATGTGAAATTATATTAGTGTAAGGGTTGTATATTATGTAAGTGGTATAAAGAAATAGGTACCTTCCTCAACCAAATACAAGCAGGTTGAATCCAACAATACACTAAAAAGATCATACACCATGATCAAGTGGGATTTATCCCAGGGATGCAAGGATTTTTCAATATCTGCAAATCAATCAATATGATACAACACATTAACAAACTGGAGGATAGAAACCATATGATCACTCAATAGATGCAGAAAAAAACTGATAAAATTCAGCATCCATTTATGATAAAAACTTTCCAGAAAGTGGGCATAGAGAGAACATACCTCAACATAATAAAGGCCATATATGACAAACCCACAGCTAACATACTCAATGGTGAAAAGCATTCCTTCTCAGATCAGGAACAAGACAAGGATGCCCACTGTCACCACTTTTATTCAACATAGTTTTGGAAGTCCTAACCACAGAAATCCAAGAAGAAAAAGAAATAAAAGGAATCCAAATTGGAAAGCCAGAAGTAAACCTGTCAGTGTTTGCAAATGACATGATACTATACATAGAAAATCCTAAAGATTCCACCAGAAAATTACTATAGATCATCTATGAATTTTGTAAAGCTACAGGATACAAAATTAATATACAGAAATCTGTTGCATTTCTATACTTTAAAAACAAACTATTAGAAAGAGAAATTAAGGAAACATCCCATTTACCATCACATCAAAAAGAATAAAATACTTAGGAATAAACCTAGCTAAGGAGGCAAAAGACCGGCACTGTGAAAACAATAAGACACTGATGAAAGAAATTGAAGATGACACAAATAGATGTAAAGATACACTATGTTCTTGGATTGAAAGGCTCAATATTGTTAACATGACCATACTAACCAAGGCAATCTACAGATTCAATGCAATCCCTATCAAATTACCATAGGCATTTTTCACAGAAGTGGAGCAAAAAATTTTTTTAATTTGTATGGAAGCACAAAAGATCTCAAAAGGCCAAAACAATCTTGAGAAAGAAGAACTGAGCTGGAGGAATCAGGCTCCCTGACATCAGACTATACTACAAAGCTACAGTCTTCAAAACTGTATGGAACTGGCACAAAAACAGACACATAGATCAATGGAACAGGATAGAAAGCCCAGAAATAAACCCATGCACTTATGCTCAATTGATCTACAATAAAGGAGGCAGGAATATACAGTGGAGAAAAGACTGTCTCTTCAATAAGTGGTGCTGGGAAAACTGGACAGCTATGTGTTAAAAAAAAAAAAATGAAATTAGAACATTCTCTAACAACATACAGAAAAATAAACTCAAAAAAGGATTAAAGACCTAAATCTAAGACTGATACTATAAAACTTCTAGAGGAAAACATAGGCAGCACATGCTTTGACATAAATCACAGCAATATTTTTTTGGAACTGCCACCTAAAGTAAAGGAAACAAAAGCCAAAATAAACAAATAGGACCAAATACCAAAACAAGCCAAAGATACCACAAAAAAAGAAAATTACAAGCCAATATCACTGATGAACATAGACGCAAAAATCCTGAGCAAAATACTAGCAAACAGAATCCAACCATACATTAAAAGGATCATACACAATGATCAAGTGGGATTTATCCCAGGGATTCAAGGATTCTTCAACATACGTAAAACAATCAATGTGATATACAACATTAGCAACCTGAAGAATAAAAAGCATATGATCATCTCAATAGATATAGAAAAAACTTTTGACAAAATTCAACACCCATTTATGATAAAAACTCTCCAGGGACTTCCTTGGTGGTCCAGTGGTTAAGACTCTGTGCTTCCACTGCAGGGGGCACAGGTTTGATCCCTGGTCAGGTAACTAAGATCCCACAGGCCACATGACATGGCAAAAACAAACAAAGAAACAAACAAAAAACTCTCCAGAAACTAGGCATAGAGGGAACCTACCTCAACATAATAAAGGTCATATACAGCAAACCCACAGCAAACGTCATTCTCAATGACAAAAAAACTGAAAGCGTTTTTTTCTAAGATCAGGCACAAGGTAAGGATGCCTACTCTTGCCACTATTATTCAACATAGTTTTGGAAGTCCTAGCCATGGAACTCAGAGAATAAAAAGAAAAAAAAGAATCCAAATGGGAAAAGAAGTAAAACTGTCACTTTTTACAGATGACATGATACTATACATAGAAAATCCTAAAGATCCTACCAGAAAACTACTGGAGCTCATCAATGAATGTGGTAAAGTTGCAGGATACAAAACTAACAGACAGAAATCTCTTGCATTCCTATACACTAAAAACAAAAGATCAGAAAGAGAAATTAAGGAAACAATTCCATTTACCATCACATGAAAAAGAATAAAATACCTCAGAGTAAGCATACCTAAGGAGGCAAAAGACCTGTAGTCAGAAAACTATAAGATACTGATGAAAGACATCAAAGATGACACAAACAAATGGAGAGACATACCATGTTCTAGGATTGGAAGAAACAATATTGTCAAAATGACTATACTACTCAATGTAATCTACAGATTCAATGCAATCCTTATCAAATTACCAATAGCATTTTTCACAGAATTAGAACAAAAAAAATTTTTACAATTTGTGTGGAAACACAAAAGACTCTGAATAGCCAAGGCAATCTTGAGAAAGAAAAACAGAGCTCAAGGAATCAGGATCCCTGACTTCAGACTATACTACAAAGCTACATTCATCAAAACATTATGGTACTGGCACAAAAACAGAAATATAGATCAATGGAACAGGATAGAAAGCCCAGAGGTAAACCCACTCTCCTATGGTCACCTAATCTATGACAAAGGAGGCAAGAGTATACAATGGAGAAAAGACAGTGTCTTCAGTAAGTGGTGCTGGGAAAACTGGACAGCTACATGTAGAAGAATGAAATTAGAACATTCTCTAACACCATACACAAAAATAAATTTGAAATAGTTTTAAGACCTAAATGTAAGGCCAGACACTATAAAACTCTTACAGGAAAAATTAGGAAGAACACTCTTTGACATAAATCACAGCAAGATCTTATTTGATCCACATCCTAGAGTAATGAAAATAAAAACAAAAGAAAACAAATATGACCTAATTAAACTTAAAAGATTTTGCACAGCAAAGGAAACCATAAACAAAACGAAAATATAAGCCTGAGAACAGGAGTAAATACTTGCAAACAAACTGACTGACAAGGGATTAATCTCCAAAATATACAAACAGCTCATGCAGCTCAATATCAAAAAAACAACCCAATCACAATATGGGCAGAAGATATAAATAGACATTTCTCCAAAGAGACATACAGATGGCCAAGAGGCACATGAAAAGATGCTCAACATCATGAATTATCAGAGAAATGCAAATCGAAACTACAATGAGATATCACCTCACACGGTTAGAATGGCCATCACCAAATGTCTACCAACAATAAATGCTGAAGAGGGTGTGGAGAAAAGGGAACCCTCCTATTCTGTTGGTGGGAATGTAAATTGGTACAGCTACTATGGAGAACAGTATGGAGGTTCCTCAGAAAACTAAATATAGAGCTCCCATTTGATCCAGCAATCCCACTCCTGGGCATATATCTGGAAAAAAGCAAAATTTGAAAGGATACATGCACCCCAATGTTCATTGCAGTACTATTTACAGTAGCCAGGACATGGAAGCAACCTAAATGTCCATCAATGGAGGAATGGATAAAGAAGATGTGGTACATATTATATATACAATAGAATATTACTCAGCCATAAAAAAGAACAAAATAATGCCATTTGCAGCAAAATGGATGGACCTAGAGATTGTCATACTGAGTGAGATAAGTCAGACAGAGAAAGACTAATATCATATGATATCTCTTATATGTGGGATCTAAAAAAAAAATGGTACCAATGAAGCTATTTACAAAACAGAAATTGAGTCACAGATGTAGAAAATAAACTTATGCTTACCAAGGTGAAAAGGGGGGAGGGATAAATTGGGTATTGTGATCGATATTTACATACTACTATATATATAAAATAGATAACTAGTAAGAACCTACTGTATAGCACAGGGAACTCTATTCAATACTCTTTAATGACCTATATGGGAATAGAATCTAAAAAAGAGTGGATATATGTATATGTATAACTGACTCATTTTGCTGTACAGCAGAAATTAACACAACATTGTAAACCAACTGTACTCCAGTAAAAAAAATTAATTGAAAATTTAAAAAATAAAGGAGATACCATTAAAAAAGAGACAACAATATTGCAGTCTTGTTTTTAACTCATCAGACTGACACAATTTCAAATGGATGTTAATATACACAACAGGCAAGAGTGTATCTTTACTATCAAAAGATTTAAGTCACCCACTTGCTAACTTGATCTGCTGTACAATCAATAGTTCAACACACATTATAAGATGTGATCCTTGGGTTTGGATGTAGCTACTCACAAAATAACTAGACAGTGACAGGTTAACACAGAAGTTGTAAACGAGAGAGAAAAAGAACGAGAGAAAACAGATACAAAAACTCTTGCAAATCTAAGCCTGCAAACTATTAAAAAAACACATGAAGAAATCTAACACCAAGAAAGTCAACATAATCCATAATCAGAATGGAAATTCACTCCATATGAAAATCATCTAACAAATGATTAGCTCCATCTGACAAAGATTTAAAAGTAAGATATATTAAAAATACTTCATATATTTATCAGACAGATAATAAGCATAACTATCTTTAAAAAGAATATATTATGTAATAAAAAGAATAAAAAATGAAAATAAAGTGTCTATAAAATTGAAATGTATAAATTTAAAAAATAAATACTGAAATAAAAAGACATATATAGGAAAACAAAGAGATAAAAACAAGTTGGAAGTTAGATAAAAGACCACACCTGCATCAGAACACAGAAGAAAATGAGGTAAAAACAGGAAGCAACATTTGAAACATCAAGAATAAATCAAGTCCCAATACTAATCCAATAGCCATTCTTGGTGAAGAGAACAGAGGGAATTACTGTGAGTCACATTTACAGAGATCATTGCTTAGAAATTTTAAAAATTAGGAAAAGAAAGAGACCTCAGATACAACGTACTCTCCAAGTATGTGGTAAGTTAAATAAAAATAAATCCACATGCAGACATGTCAGTGAAATTTCAAAATATCAAAGAAATTATCTTAAAACTACCAGAGGATAAAACAAATTTTACAAATGAACCGTTACTGTCAGCCTTCATCAACAAAAATAGCAAGATGGAGATAAAAATGTATTACCGTTAAAATGTTAAATAAATGACTCAACCTGTAATTTAATATCTAGCCATGCTTTCATTTACAAATGAGCGTACAAGAAATGTCTTCATGTGTACAGTAATTACAGAGTGCAATGCCCTCTATATTAATAATAATAAAAATCTATTAAATAATTTATTTCAGCAAATAGAAGAGGAACCATGATAGAATGTGTAGGATAGAACCACTGCTCAGTGTAGAAGTTGATACATTTTGTCAATGAATTTGATTAATTGTTGAATGTAAAGTAATATTGTTTTTAATTGTGTTTGAAAATGCATAAAAAATGATAAAATTACTGGACAGACAGTTATGCAATAAGCATTCTAATGTTATGATCTAAAAAAATAAATATTTACTAGGAAAAATGTAGTTTAATATTTACTTTTTTAAAATTAAATGTACTAAAGGGTAATAATTTAATAAATACATTTCAAAACAACACAGGGACCAAAGACATTTCACTTTGGTTGGATAACATGATTTGTATGATACCAATTTTTTAGAAATTTGTTCAAAATGGCTTTATGTCCCGGTAATTCCACAAATATGGATTTTCTTTTTCTTCTTTTTTCTTTTCTTTCTATTTTTTTTTCTTTATCATGCTTGATATACAACATACTTCCTATAACTGCTAATTCATGTATTTCAACATTTCTAGAAAATTATTTGTCATTATTTCTGAAAAGGTTGCCTCTACTCTATCCTTTTCCTGACTTCTGAGACTCTAATTGGATGTATGTTGTATTATCATTCTACTAGCTATTTTTCTTGTTAAATATTTTCCAGTTTTCCGTTGTCATTACCCTTTTGCTGAATTATTTTCTGGTCTTTGTTCTAATTTACTATTTCTTCAAATTTTATTTCTTTATACACATTAAATATGTATTTCATATGCTGTGTCATCCTAATATCTGATTTTCTGGCAGAGCTATCTAAATCAGCTATTTTTAAGTAGAAAAAAAATTTATATGATTGATGATGATGGAAATGCTGATGACGATTAACAGAATGCCTATTGACTACATCTATTACCTAGTTTAATAAGCAATGCTATAGAGACTTCTGAGATTCTAACTATTCATGAATAACTTCCTAAATACTTTCTCCTATGAGATTCTTCATTAACTTGTGGGCATTGTACTTTCTATAAATAAGAATTTCTTTTTGTAAGAGATTTTGTAAGAGATTTTGCATCTTTTCTCATTTGGAAACATTTACTTCATTTTAAAAGTCCCTCTGGTATGCAGAAAAAAACCCATAGTTTTTAACTATAAACCTGATGCACCCTGCCACTTCCTTTGAACAACACATTCCATATTTTGCTCCCTTTTTCCTTCCTTTTCTTCAGAGTTGAAGCTGAGCTGCCCAGTTGATAGGAGTTTACCGTTTACATAAAAACAAACACTAAACTTCAATATAAACAAATATATCTTTGGAAAAAGTTTGGAAAGCTGTTTAACAGAGATATCAATAGACTCTTTTACATATTTTTTAAATACTAGGGCTCATCTTATGAAACCAAATAAGAAATACATACTCATATTTCTGGTTTAGAACCAGCAGGTCACTTAAACATCTTGTGATCACTATGGTTTTTGTGCCTATGTTACTCCTGTGCAATGAAACCAATATTCCCTTTATTTTTTAATTTTATAATTTCTATTTGGCTCTATTGGGCTATAATTTTGTATTGATTTGAAATAGAGAGCTACTCTTTACATTAAAAGTACTTTAACTGTGATCAAGTAGTTTTCACTAAAATAAACAACCTTTTAAATAATGTTAGTTTCCTTTGATTCCTACTATCCTAAACAATTTACCATAACAACACAAGCTGACTTCAAAATCTACTTCTGAACTCATTTTTTAAAATGAACAATAATAGGTTCTAAACAATAGAATTGTAAGAAATTAAAGATTTTACTATAAGAGTTACTTAGATGAGAAAATTGTAGCTTCATGTTAGCACATCTGCACCTTGACAATCAAATGCATGAGTGCATTATAATTTCAATGAATTATGCAAAATGCTAATTAAAAAGTCAAATTTACTAATCATCTCTCAGGGTCATAACTGGAATTGAATTTGAGTAAGGACAAACAATTCCATGAAGCACATTTTCATCATGTAGTTTTTAAGCTGTTTTACACTGTTTAGAAATGCACACCAAAAAAAAAAATCCTAGTTTTTATATAGATGCTAATTGATTTTGCTGTGTTCAACCAATCAGAAATTATTGATTACTCCCTTATAAATGATGGCTATATACTGTAGTGAATTTCAGAAAATGGTGCATTATAAATATACACAATTGTAATAAATGTAGGCTCTGTGTTTTAAATTAAAAGCTGATTAAGCAGTGGAAATTTTTCATATAATTTTCTATATGTAAAATCTACCTTTCAAGCACAAAGTATATGAATTAAATGTGTTTATATATTTCCTATATTTTCAGTTCTTAGCTCTTTTAAAAATATTTCAAAAAATTATTCATTATATTTACCTCTAAACTTTGTTTGGAGCATATGAATATTTTAGAACATGGTACTATAGTTTCTAAGATAAATAGTCATATTCATGGCAGATAGATAGATAGATAGATAGATGTTGGTGAGATAGGTAGATTAGATAGAAATAACACAATTTTTCACAATTGCATTTTAAAAATGATATATGCTTCTTTAACATCTATTCCAAACTTTAATTCAATATTTAATGATAAGTATTCTGCTTCTGCATATTCCTAAACCATACCATTTCATTTGTCAAATAAAAACTATAAAAAAATAGCAAAAATAGAATGATTCTACCCTTCTGTTTCTGCCTATACAAGGTCTTCTTGTCTACTTGGTCTTTCAAAGGTCCAGATGAGCTCCTACATTCTATAGAATGGATAGAAATGAAGATATTGGAAAAAATCTCACTCACTAAAAGACCTGTGTCTTCCATTGGAAAAAGTGAGTAAAATAAAAATAAAATGAAGATAGTCTGAAAATAGTTTCTCCAAAATGCTGAGGCAGTGACCTCATATGAGAAAATTTGAGTATGTACGTTGAATTCAATTCAGGTGACCAGATTTATTAAGTCCAAATTGGTTATAGAACCTTGACACTTCTCATTAAGTATCTGAAATTTACTATTAATTTTGAGATGCCTTTGGCAATCAGTGTAAAAACATGTCTAGTCAAGTTCTACTTTCAGGATGCATTTGGCAATACCTCTTTTGATTATTAAAATTAAGTGCTTATTACCTGCAATTCTATAAAATGTTTAATGTTCCAAGACAGGTATTTGTAGAGATTCAAAGTCTCTGTGTTGCAAGGACAAGGTAGATTCTGCCAGACATTTTAATGCCACTGCTGGTCACTCAGGCTATAATTGGCTCTAATTAGCTCTCTCATCCAGCTGTAACATTCTTTACCTGCAGCTGAGAGGCACTCAGGAGAGTGGAAATACCTCTGCTGTTGAGGATTTGAAAACATCAGCTAAATCCCTGCCAGTATGAACATTATAAATGAGCTACAAACCCATTAGCTCTGATAGGAAATGGGTTGTAAGAAGTGAAATTTGATCCAAACTAGCCTCACAATAACAGTAATCAGTGTCCAATGAAAACACATTCCACTATGTGAACAAGGCCCATAACTAAATGCTGTATTTAAAACAGTAGAACTGGACAGGCTGGGTGAAAGTTCAACCTTCTCTGTTTATTCAGCTTACTTTCCACTTTACATATAGACTTAGAGTTTTTGAGTTTCAGGAATAAAAAGCTCTTTCATAAATTCAGAACTTTCAGGTTTATTCTAAAACCTTAAGGTGATAATAATGGAATGATCTCACTGCTGTATAATTTGTCCCCATGGATAAGAAATGATATATATATATGTATACATTCATTCAAAACCCTATGCAAAAGCCTGAGAAAATTTTCTCTCAAAAATCAGATTTGAAAATATTTTCCGGATTTCTCAAATGGTAACAGCTAGTAAAAGAGGATGATTTATATCCTGATGAAAGGCAAAGAAGAATGAGACTAGGGCTTAATTCAAAACAGAACAAAAATGGAAGAATGTCATTTGTTACTTTTATTCGATCATTATTATATTAATTCTTAAGTGATAGTGTAATTCATAAAACTTTATTTCTGGATATGTGTAATAGAAAGAATAAAAACTTATCACAATAATGCTAATGTGCAATTAACATTGGAAGTGGCATGGAGTATGGAAATCAAAGTAGTGGCAAATACAGTTTATCTGCATTCACAAGTGGATAAATTATTATGTTTCATGTGGTTGTTTTCCCCATCTAGAAGTTTCCATCTATCTCTTCCATATTAGAAGCTCCATGGTGGAACTCATATATTTTATATGCCTATAAAAAAATGAGTTCTGAAATTATGACTGCCACAATCCAAAGGAATATAATTTAATAAAAAAAAATAAAATTGTTTATTCTTTGATGAAAATTGAATTGCCAGTAGGAACAAGTCTTTTTGAGTATATGCGAAACGGCATATAACAGACATTATAAATACACTAAATCTTAATTTTTGAAGGACTCTTACTTGAGGGGCATAGAACGATCATGCAAAAAAGAAGAAATCATTAAAAGGGAGCATATTCTGAGGGTTATATGGTTGGGAGGAGGGAGCAAGGGTTACAGATGGTGTAAGACCATTAGAAACTTCATTAAAAAGGTACAATTATGTTGGTCTTAAAGGAATGTTGAGATTTAGACCTGAATAAGATAAGATAAGAGGTATTCCTGTTAAAATTGCTGTGATAGATATTGTTTAAGGAGTAATGTAAATCAATTTTTCCATAACAAAAAATTGGTTGAGGACAGATACAAAGTATATGACACGATTAAATTATATTTTCTTTACAAAATTTTCTGTGATTCTGTGAAGTTACTTTATCTGGTAGGAATGGAATTCAGAAGAAAGTCCTAAAATATTCTGAAATCTGATATTTTTCATATCAGGTTTATCTTGATTAGCCATTTTTGCTCTTTTATGTTCTGTTGAAATATGATACATAATACATATCTACTTATCTTCCTAGTCATACCTTCTTACTAAATTTGGAGATATTTTTATCATTTCCCAGTCATTGACAATTGTTTCCTTTGTTTGAAAATCAAACAAATACATTTTCAAAAGGATTATCAAAGTACATTCTTCCAGAAGTTTCATTAAAAATGGCTTGTTTCAATAATACTGTTCTCAGAGAGCACCAGGCTCACAACTAGCTGCTGGACAATCATCGACAGGAGGACACTGGAACTCACTGAAAAAGATACCCCAAGTCCAAGGAGAAGCCTAAGTGAGATGGCAGGAGGGGTGCAATCACAGTAAAATCGAGTCCCATAACTGCTGAATGGGTGACTCACAGACTGGAGAACACTTATACCACAGAAGTTCACCCACTGGAGTGAAGGTTCTGAGCCCCCACGTCAGGCTTCCCACCCTGAGGGTCTGGCAATGGTAGGAGGAATTCCTAGAGAATCAGGCTTTGAAGACTACTGGGATTTGATTGCAGGACTTAGACAGAACTGGGGGAAACAGAGACTCAACTCTTGGAGGGCACAAACAAAGTGGTGTGCATATCGGGACCCAGAGGAAGGAGCAGTGACCCCAGGGGAGACTGAAACAGACCAACCTGCTAGTGTTGGAGGGTCCCCTATGGAGCCAGGGGGTGGCTGTGGCTCACCGTGGGGACAAGGACACTGGCAGCAGAAGTTCTGGGAAGTAGGCCTTGGCATGAGCCCTCCCAGAGTCTGTCATTAGCCCCACCAAAGAGCCCAGGAAGGCTCCAGTGTTGGGTTGCCTCAGGCCAAACAACCAAAAGGGAGGGAACCCAGCCCCACCCATCAGCAAGCAAGCAGATTAAAGTTTTACTGAGCTCCGCCCACCAAGGCAACAGTCAGATCTACACACCACCAGTCCCTCCCATCAGGAAACTTGCATAAGTCTCTTAGATAGCCTCATCCACCACAGGGCAGACAGCAGAAGCAACAAGAACTACAATCCTGCAGCCTGTGGAATAAAAACCACATTCACTGAAAGACAGAAAACATGAAAAGGCAGAGGGCTATGTACCAGATGAAGGAACAAGAAAAAAACCCAGAAAAACAACTAAATGAAGTGGAGATAAGCAATATTCCAGAAAAAGAATTCAGAATAATGGTAGTGAAGATGATCCAGGACCTCGGAAAAAGAATGGAGGCAAAGATCGAGAAGATGCAAGAAATGTTTAAAAAAGACTTAGAAGAATTAAAGAACAAAAAAACAAAGATGAACAATACAATAACTGAAATGAAAACTACACTAGAAGGAATCAATAGCAGAATAACTGTGGTGGAAGAGTGGATAAGTGACTTGGAAGACAGAATGGTGGAATTCACTGCTGTGGAACAGAATAAAGAAAAAATAATGAAAAGGAATGAAGACAGCCTAAGAAACCTCTGGGACAACATTAAATGCAACAACATTCGCATTATAGGGGTCCCAGAAGGAGAAGAGAGAGAGAAAGGACCAGAGAAAATATTTGAAGAGATTATAGTTGAAAACTTCGCTAACATGGGAAAGGAAAGAGCCACCCAAGTCCAGGAAACACTGAGAGTCCCATACAGTATAAAGCCAAGGAGAAACACACCGAGACACATAGTAATCAAATTGGCAAAAATTAAAGACAAAGAAAAATTATTAACAGCAGCAAGGGAAAAATGCCAAATAACATACAAGAGAACTCCCATAAGGTTAACAGCTGATTTCTCAGCAGAAACTCGACAAGCCAGAAGGGAGTGGCATGATATACTTAAAGTGATGAAAGGGAAGAACCTACAACCAAGATTACTCTACCCGGCAAGGATCTCATTCAGATCCGATGTAGAAATCAAAAGCTTTACAGACAAGCAAAAGCTAAGAGAATTCAACACCACCAAACCAGCTCTACAACAAATGCTAAAGGAACTTCTCTAAGTGGGAAACACAAGAGAAGAAAATGACCTACAAAAAAAACCCCAAAACAATTAAGAAAATTGTCATAGGAACATACATATCGATAATTACCCTAAACGTGAATGGATTAAATGCTCCAACCAAAAGACACAGGCTTGCTGAATGGATACAAAAACAAGACCCATATATATGCTGTCTACAAGAGACCCACTTCAGACCTAAGGACACATTCAGACTGAAAGTGAGGGGATGGAAAATGATATTCCATGCAAATGCAAATCAAAAGAAAGCTGTAGTAGCAATACTCATATCCAATAAAATAGACTTTGATATAAAGAGTGTTACAAGAGACAAGGACACTACATAATGATCAGGGGATCAATCCAAGAAGAAGATATAACAGTTATAAATATATATGCACCCAACATAGGAGCACCTCAATACATAAGGCAACTGCTAACAGCTATAAAAGAGGAAATCGACAGTAACACAATAATAGTGGGGGCCTTTAACACCTCACATACACCAATGGACAGATCATACAAACTGAAAATAAATAAGGAAACAAAAGCTATAAATGACATAATACACCAGGTACATTTAATTGATATTTATAGGACATTCCATTCAAAAACAGCACATTACACTTTCTTCTCAGGTGCACACGGAGCATTCTCCAGGATAGATCACATCTTGGGTCACAAATCAAGCCTCAGTAAATTTAAGAAAATTGAAATCATATCAAGCATTTTTTCTGACCACAACGCTATGAGATTAGAAATGAATTACAGGGAAAAAGCAGGGTAAAAAACACAAACACATGGAGGCTAAACAATATGTTACTAAATAACCAAGAGATCATTGAAGAAATCAAAGAGGAAATCAAAAAATACCTAGAGAAAAATGACAATGAAAACACAATGATCCAAAACCTATGGGATGCAGCAAAAGCAGTTCTAAGAGGGAAGTTTATAGCTATGCAAGCCTACCTCAGGAAACAAGAAAAATCTCAAATAAAAAATCTAAACTTACACCTAAAGCAACTAGAGAAAGAAGAACAAACACAACCCAAAATTAGCAGAAGGAAAGAAAGCATGAAGATCAGAGCAGAAATAAATGAAATAGAAACAAAGAAAACAATAGCAAAGATCAATACAACTAAAAGCTGGTTCTTTGAGAAGATAAACAAAATTGATAAACCATTAGCCAGACTCATCAAGAAAAAGAGGGAGAGGACTCAAATCAATAAAATTAGAAATGAAAAAGGAGAAGTTACAACAGACACTGCAGAAACACAAAGTATCCTAAGAGACTACTACAAGCAACTGTATGCCAATAAAATGGACAACCTGGAAGAAATGGACAAATTCTTAGAAAAGTATAACCTGCCAGGAATGAAAAAGGAAGAAATAGAAAATATGAACAGACCAATCACAAGATATGAAATTGAAACTGTGATTAAAAATCTTCCAACAAACAAAAGTCCAGGACCAGATGGCTTCACAGGTGAATTCTATCAAACATTTAGTGAAGACCTAACATCCAGCCTTCTCAAACTCTTCCAAAAAATTGCAGAGGAAGGAACACTCCCAAACTTATTCTATGAGGCCACCATCACCCAGATGCCAAAACCAGACAAAGATGCTACAAAAAAAGAAAATTACAGACCAATAGCACTGATGAATATAGAAGCAAAAATCCTCAACAAAATACTAGCAAGCAGAATCCAACAACACATAAAAAGGATCATACACCGTGATCAAGTGGGATTTATCCCAGGGATGCAAGGATTCTTCAATATACGCAAATCAATCAATGTGGTACACCATATTAACAAACTGAAGAATAAAAACCATATGATCTTCTCAATAGATGCAGAAAAAGCTTTTGACAAAATTCAACACCATTTATGATAAAAACTCTCCAGAAAGTAGGCATAGAGGGAACCTACCTCAACATAATACAGGCCATATACGACAAACCCACATCAAACATCGTTCTCAATGGTGAAAAACTGAAAGCATTTCCTCTAAGATCAGGAACAAGACAAGGATGTCCACTCTCGCCACTATTATTCAACATAGCTTTGGAAGTCCTAGCCACGCCAATCGGAGAAGAAAAAGAAATAAAAAGAATACAAATTGGAAAAGAAGAAGTAAAACTGTCACTGTTTGCAGATGACATGATACTATACATAGAGAATCCTAAAGATGCCACCAGAACACTACTAGTGCTAATCAATGAATTTGGTAACGTTGTAGGATACAGAATTAATGCACAGAAATCTCTTGCATTCCTATACACTAATGATGAAAAATCTGAAACAAAAGTTAAGGAAACACTCCCATTTACCATTGCAACAAAAAGAAAAGAATGCCTAGGAATAAACCTACCTAGGGAGACAAATACCTGTATGCAGAAAACTATAAGACACTGATGAAAGAAATTAAAGATGCTACCAACAGATGGAGAGATATACCATATTCTTGGATTGGAAGAATCAATATTGTGAAAATGACTATACTACCCAAAGCAATCTACAGATTCAATGCAATCCCTATCAAATTACCAATGGCATTCTTTACAGAACTAGAACAAATCATCTTAAAATTTGTATGGAGACACAAAAGACCCCGAAGAGCCAAAGCAGTCTTGAGGGAAAAAAACAGAGCTGGAGGAATCAGACTCCCTGACTTCAGACCATACTATAAAGCTACAATAATCAAGACAATATGGTACTGGTACAAAAAGAGAAACATAGATCAATGGAACAGGATAGAAAGCCCAGAGATAAACCCACACACCTTTGGTCAACTAATCTATGACAAAAGAGGCAAGGATACACAATGGAGAAAAGACAGTCTCTTCAATAAGTGGTGCTGGGAAAACTGGACAGCTACATGTAAAAGAATGAAATTAGAACACTCCCTAACACCATGCACAAAAATAAACTCTAAATGGATTAGAGACCTAAATATAAGACCACACAGTATAAAACTCTTAGAGGAAAACATACGAAGAACACTCTTTGACATAAATCACAGCAAGATCTTTTTTGACCCACCTCTTAGAGTAATGGAAATAAAAACAAAAATAAACAAATGGGACCTAATGAAACTTAAAAGCTTTTGCACAGCAAAGGAAACCATAAACAAAATGCAAAGACAACGCTCACAATCGGAGAAAATATTTGCCAATGACTCAATGGACAAAAGATTAATCTCCAAAATATGTAAACAGCTCATGCAGTTCAATATTAAAAAAACAAACAACCCAATCCAAAAATGGGCAGAAGACCTAAATAGACATTTCTCCAAAGAAGACAAACAGATGGCCAAGAAGCACATGCAAAGCTGCTCAACATCACTAATTATTAGAGAAATGCAAATCAAATTACAATGAGGTATCACCTCACACCAGTTAGAATGGGCATCATGAGAAAATCTACCAACAACAAATGCTGGAAAGGGTGTGGAGAAAAGGGAACCCTCTTGCACTGTTGGTGGGAATGTAAATTGATACAGCCACTATGGAGAACAGTATGGAGGTTCCTTAAAAATTTTTAATAGAATTACCATGTGATCCAGCAATCCCACTACTGGGTTTATACCCAGAGAAAACCATAAATCAAAAAGACACACGCACCCCAATGTTCATTGCAGCACTATTTACAATAGCCAGGTCATGGAAGCAACCTAAATGCCCATCGACAGATGACTGGATAAAGAAGATGTGGTACATATATACAATGGAATATTACTCAACCATAAAAAGGAACGAAATTGGGTCATTTCTTGAGACGTGGATGGATCTAGAGACTGTCATACAGAGTGAAGTAAGTCAGAAAGAGAAAAACAAATATCGTATATTAACGCATATATGTGGAACCTAGAAAAATGGTACAGATGAACTGGTTTGCAGGGCAGAAATTGAGATACAGACGTAGATAACAAATGTATGGACATCAAGCAGGGAAAGCAGCGTGAGGTGGGGGTGGTTGTGTGATGAATTAGGCGATTGGGATTGACATGTATACACTGATGTGTATAAAACTGATGACTAATAAAAACCTGCTGTGTAAAAAATATATATATATATATTATTCAAGTCATCCAGTGATGGAGTGACCTGGTTGATTGTATGACTGATTTGACCAATGACAGAGTGATGTGAGTAAAAAAAATATAATAATAATCATAATACTGTTTTAAATTCAATGTTAGTGACCATTTTGCTGACAACAATTTAAACCAGAAGTTTGGGGAAAGAATGAGATAAACAGAATGTTAATGTACTATGGTCCCATGTATCTTGTATTTTTAATCAAGTTAATTGGATAATTTATAGAACTATGATGAGTCTCCCATACAGGAGAATTTGAAGAGTTAAAGATATTAACCTGTATTTAAGTATGAGAAAAACAGTATTCCTGAATTATGTCATTTTGATATTTAACTTAATATCTCCTATAAAGAGAAGCTTAGAAAATTCTAGAAGTCTGTATTTGAAATATACAGTATAAAATTAATACTTTCAAGAAATAAATTACTGGAACTTTCCTGGTGGTCCAGTGGTTAAGACTTTGCCTTCCAATGCAGGGAGTGCAAGTCTGATCCCTGGTTGGGGAGCTAGGATCCCACTTGCCTCACAGCCAAAAAAAAAAAAAAGTAAAAGTAAAACAGAAGCACTATTGTAACAAATTCAATAAAGAGTTTAAAAATGGTCCACATCAAAAAAAATCTTAAAAAAAAAGAAATTACTGTTATCTGTAACATTCTGCACTATGTTACAAAATGAGAAAAACCATCCACTCTGACCTATCTCCAAATAGTGTATTTTCTGTGGTCTACATCTATTTAAAGAAAAAGCTTCAGAGATGGAAAGTCCTACACCTGTGTATTTTTTAACTCTAAAATATTTTTGAGTATTAACCTGAATTTTTTGTTTCTACTTCCTCTTATTGAGTTTCTCAGTACTACCTTCTAAACTGCTGATCCCAGACAGCTCTGCCTTCTGATTTTTAAGCCTCCCATAGCATTGCTATATCCTGATGATTAGGCTCAGTGCCTGGATCATGGCTGTCACTGTTCTATTTTCTGATTCCCCCCATTATGGTATCTTCCTACAGTAATTCATAAAGGCCCAGGGTAATGAGTGGATACAATTCTTTTGTGACACAGGTCTTGTCAGCTCATATTCACATACATATTTTCCCCAGAATGAATGCATGAGGAATTTTAATTTTAGCTCCAACATATAGAAAGCATAAAACTTTTCATTCCTATCCCATATCAAGAAAATGCTGTACAAACTGAAAATCCACAACTCTTCATGGACACCTCAGAGAAATGAGGCAACAGAGAAAACTGCCACTCCAAATTTTGGAGAGACTAGGGAATCTAGAGATATATGTAAGTACCCAAGAATTGCTTACCAGGTGCAGAAGGTACTGTCAGGCATAAACTAGTGGGAACACTTATGTTGAATTACGGGAAGCTGAGTGCAGAATAGTATGAGAATGAGAAATTCCCTGAGAGGTTATGGTCATTGGGGATCTCCACACTCTTCCTTTGAATCCTACCAGGGGTTCCTGATGAGGATCTGAGAAAGATTCTCTCTTGACCCTGGCCTTACCATAGTGAAACCCTCCCACACACCTCTCTAACAAGGACTTAATCTCTAGAGGCAAGGAATTTGTGAGACAACAACTATGAAACGTTTTTCCTAGCTGGAGAAAGGAATTCTGTCCTACTTTAGGCTCCTTCAGTCTTACTGTATTACTTAAAGAAAACAAATAGTCAACACGGAACAAAGATTCAAGAAAAGAGATTAAGCATA
Organism: Balaenoptera ricei; assembly: GCF_028023285.1. Lineage (NCBI taxonomy): Eukaryota > Metazoa > Chordata > Mammalia > Artiodactyla > Balaenopteridae > Balaenoptera > Balaenoptera ricei. The sequence continues at coordinate 57,937,580 of NC_082643.1, forward strand.
TCGCAGCCAGAAAAGGACTAAGAGGTAGAAAGGTGGGGGGGACTATTCTGAAGGAGAGAGAGAAATACTTGTAAAGACCATAATCTGAGTCACAGGCCCACTAAAAGATGAAGCTTTAATCAGAAGACCATGGAAAGCTCTCTGTCCCCCATACCCTACCACTACACCAACAATCCCCTAGAATTATAACCATGGATTACAGCTGTAAGAGCTGCAAGACACAGAATTTCTGTGAATAGCAGTACAAAGGGAAGCAAGAAATTCAAGAGAGAAGACCAAAACAAAGATACTAGAGGAATCTGAAACTTTAATACCTATAACTACAACAAACATTAAATACAGTCCAACTCATATCCAGATTAATAAAAATTAGCTCATTGGGGGCCTATTTACCTTGATACTTACTTCCCCATACACCTCTTCAAACGTTCAGGAAAATATTGCAAGGTATGCAAAACGTTAAGAAAAAAAATCCAAAGAGGTACATCAAGCATTAGAACCAGATTCAGAGGTGACACAGATGTTGGGATTATCACAAAAGGGATTTAAACTAATTATGAGTAATATGCTAAGGGTTTTAAAGGAAAAAGTAGAATACATGTAATATTAAGTGAATAATGATTGCAAAGAAATGGAAATTATAAGAATCAAAAGGAAAAACTAGAAATGAAAAATCCTGGTAACAGAAATCAATAAAGTGTTTAACAGATTTGGTAGACTCAACATAGCCATTAAAGAATTAGTGAACTTGAAAATTAGTTAAATTTTAAAACTGAAATTCAAAGAAAAAAGTAATAATGGCAGAAAAGGAGAAAAAAATGAATTTAAAAGAAAGCAAAATATATGAAACAGTTATAAAGATGGTAGAATTTAATCTAAATATATCAATATATATCATATCAAAGATGAAGTTTAAAGATCTAGTTAAAACACAGATTGTCAAATTGTATTAAAAAAGGCCAAGGTCAACAATATTCTGTCTAAAATCAATGACACCAAACCACCGATCCAAGAAGGTCAGAAACTACTAAGTATATTCAAGACAGATATAAGATACACACACACACACACACACACACACACACGTAAATCGTATACAAACTACAATAAACCAAAGACAAAGTAAATATCTTGAAGAAGCCAGTGGAGTGGTTATGTTACCAATACAAGAACTAGAACATGAATAATAGCAGGGGTCTAGTCAAAAATAGTGCATGCAATAAGGGAGTTGAGTGAAGTCTTTAAATGTTGAAAGAAAAAATGTAAAAAAAAAAAAGAAAAAAGAAAAAAAAAAGAACCCTACCAACCCAGAATTTATATCCAGTGAAATTATCCATCAAAAGTGAAAGATAAACAAAGACTTCCTCAGAAAAATGAAACCTGAGAGAATTCATCACCAGTAGAATCTCTCTGCAAAAAATGAAAAGAAAAAAAAAAACAGTTCTCAGGAAAAAGAAAAATTATATAGGTCATAAACAAGATATATGTAAAGAAATTAATATCAAAGAAGGAATAAAGGTAAAATTATTTATTATTCATAATCAATCTAAATGATAATTGTAGGCAATATGACTAACAATGTATGGGTGATTTTAGCATATGGAGAAGTAAATGAATGACAACAATGTCATAAGAAACAAGAGGGAGGAATAGAAAATACTCTAATATAACTGCACTATGCATTAAGTACCAGTGTTATGTCAAGATGAATTTAGAGTATTTAAAAATGTATACTATAAACTATAAAGAAATCACTAAAAATGTTTTTAAAAACAGAATTATTAATGATATTCCAAGACAGTAGAGATAATTGGATCATATAAAATGCTCCATTAAAACCAGTGAATGAATGCAGAAAAACAGGGGAAAAAAACAAGTAAAAAAGGGACAAAAATGGTAGACTTAAAATCTAAATACATCAATAACCACTTAAAATGTTAGGAGTCTAAACACAGCAGGTAAGAGACAGAGATAGCCAGATTGGACTGAAAAAAAAAACAAAACACTCCACTATAAAATATTTACAAGAAATCCACATTAAATATAAATACTCACATAGGGTAAAACAAAGGGATGGTGAAAGAAAGCAGGACTAGTTATATCAATTTCAGACTAAGGAGACTTCATCCAGAATAAGAAAAGTTATCAGGGATAAAGAGGGACACTACATTTTTTTTTAAAAGTTAGATTATTAAAAAAGTGAAAACACTACTAAATGTTTATGTACCTAAAAACAGAGTGCAAAATACATGAGGCAAAACTGAGAGAACTGAGAGGAGGAATAGAATAGTCCACTATTATAGTCAGTCATCAACATTCTCTTAGAGTAACTGATAGATAATGTGGGGTAGGATAAAATAGAGATGACCTAAACAGTAGTATCAATTAACTTGGTCTAACTGACATTATAGAATATTCCATCTAACAACAGCAGAATCCACATTTTTTTAAAGCTCACATGAATACTTGTCAAAATAGACTATACTCAGTGCCATCAAACACATCTTAACAAACCTAAACATAGAGAAATAATATAAAATATGTTCTTAGACCAGAGTAGAATTCAAGTAGAGATCAGTAACAAAAAATAGTTTGGAAATTGCCAAATATTTGGAATTAGATGACACAGTACAAAATAAATCATAGATCAAAGAAGAGAGAAATTAAATAAAATTAAAGATAATTTAAAATATTTTGAATTAAAATGGAAACAATGTATCAAAATGTTTGGGATCCAGTGAAAGCAGTGCTTAAACATATTTATGTTTAAATGTATTTATTAGAAAAGAAGAAAGATTAAATCAATAACCTAAACTTCCACCTTAAAAACTATATAAATAATGTAAATTAAACCTATACCAGCAGATGAAAGGAAACATATAAATTAGCTAAATAGAACTGATAAACTTCTAGCTAGGCATGTTAAAAAAAAAAGAGAGAGAGAAACAATATACAAATTACCAATATCAGCAATGAAATGGAATAACACTACTCATCTCATGAACATTAAAGCATACTTAAGGAGTATTATTAACAACTTGGTATCTATCAAAACTCACTCAAGGAGATATAGATAAACTGAATAGCCCTATATCTATTAAATAAAATGAATTAGTAGGTATAAACCTCCCAAAAGAGGAAATGTCAGACCAGATAGTTTCACTGGTGAATTCTACCAAACATTTAAGTAAGATATCATACCAATTCTGTACAATCTCTTTCAGGGAATAGAAAAGAGAAAACTTTAAAATCATTTTATGAAGCAAGTATTACTCCAGTACCAAAACTAGTTAATGACATTATAAGGAAAGACACTATAGACATATATTTGCCAAACTAACTGAAAAAATTGTGTCTATACATAAACCTGTATGAGAATGTTATAACAGTTTTATTCATAATCACCACACACTACAAGCAGCAAATAAGTTCTCCAATAGGTGAATGGTTGAAAAAAATGTGGTACATACATACAGTGGGATATTATTCATCAATAAAAAGAAATGAGCTAACAAGCCAAAAAAGACACAGGTTAAACTTAGGTGCATATTTCAAAGTAAAAGAAGCCAGCCTGAAGAGGCTACATAATTTATAATTTCATTTTTATGATATTCTGTAAAAGGTAAAATTATACAGACTGTAGAAAATATCAGTAATTTGCAATTTCAGAAAAGGTGGTCAAGAAAAGTCTCAGAGAAAATGTGTCATTTGATTAAAGACCTGGGATTGTGGGAAATATCTGAAAGAAAACATCCTGGGTGGAGACAACTGAAGCAGGAACATGTCTTGTGTGCTTACAAAGTGGTGAGGAAAACAATAAATTTGGAGCAGACTAAACACATAAGATAACAGCACCTAATAAAGTCACAGAAATAACAGGGAACATTTTAGAACATTGTAGATTATTGTAAGGACTTTGGTTTTTACTCTTAGTGAGATGGGGAAATATTGGAGGATTTAAAGTGATGGACTGAGATGAATAGGCTTAGGTTTTAAACTGTCATCCTAGGTTCCAGTTCAAGATGATGATGTAGCAGGATCCCATACTCGGCTCCTCCCACAGACACACCAAATTTACAGCTATGTATTAAACAATTTCCTCTGAAAATTAAAAAAATAATAATCTGTGTGACTCTTAGACATCAGATGAACAAGAAAAAACCCACATTGAAGCAGGATGGAGAGACTAAGACACAATTTTACCATAAACCTCACCCCTGGTGCAGTGACACATAATCAGGAGGGAGTGCACAATCACCATCTTTTCCTTGAGGACTGAAGGGTTTGAACCCCACATCTGCCATCCAACTTTTAACCTGAATGTGAGAGTTGAGACCACAAGACCTATAGTTATGCATCCAACAGGTCTTGCATCCTTGAGACAAGTCTATAGTAAACAGAAACACTTCTTAAAGGGCTTGCATAGCAATAGGTGATTTACCTGATAAAGAGTTAAAAATAATGGTCATAAAGATGCTTACTGAACTTGGGGGAAGAATGGAAAACACAATGAACACCCCAACATAGAAAATATTAAAAAGTACCAAACAGAAATCACAGAGCTGCACCAATGCAGGGGACATGGGTTCGATCCCAGGTCCAGGAAGATCCCACAGGCTGTGGAGCAACTGAGCCTGTGTGCCACAACTACTGAGCATGTGTGCCACAACTACTGAAGCCCACATGCCTAGAGCCTGTGCTCTGCAACAAGAGAAGCCACCGCAATGAGAAGCCCATACACTGCAATGAAGAGTAGCCCCCGCTCGCTGCAACTAGAGAAAGCCTGCATGCAGCAACGAAGACCCAACACAGCCATAAATAAATAAATAAATAAATAAATAAATAAATAAATAAAATGTTTTAAAAAAGAGAGAAATCACAGAGCTAAAGAACATAAAAATGAACTGAAAAATACACCAGAGAGGTTCAACAACAGACTATACGAAGCAGAAGAAATGATCAGTGAACTCAAAGTCTGGGCAGCAGAATTCACCCAATTGGAGCAGCAGAAAAACAAAAGGAATTTGAAAAGTGAAGATAGTTTAAGGGACTTAAGGAACAACATCAAGAAGACCAACATTCTAGTTTTAGAAGTCCCACAAAAAGAAGAGAAAGATACAGAAAAACTATTTGAAAACGTAATACCTAAAATCTTCTCTAGCCTTGGGAAGGAAACAGACATTCAGATCCAGAAAGCTCAGAAAACACTAAATAAAATAAACCCAAAGAGACCCACACCAAAATACATTATAATTAAAGAGTCAAAAGTAAAAGGAGAGAATTGTAAAAGCTACAAGAAAAACAAAAACAAAAACAAAATGAAACAAAAAAACAACTTGTTACATACAAGGAAACCCCTATAAGAGTACCTACAATTTTTCAGCAGAACCTTGGCAAACTAGAATTGAGCACAATATACTCTGAATGCAAAGAGAAAAAAACATCCTGCCAACTAGGAATACACTATTCAAACTACTTGTCATTCAGAATTGAAGAAGAGATAAAAAGTTTTTCAGACAAGCAATAGCTAAAAGAGTTAATCACCACTAGACCAGAATTACAAGAAATGTTAAAAAGAATTCTTTAAGGTGAAAAAATGTGCCAATTAGTAAAAGGAAAACATAATAAATTATAAATCTCACTGGTAAAGGTAAATATATAGTAAGATGCAGAATAATCCAATGTGGCAATGGTGGTGAATTAATCACTTTCAAAGCTAGTGTGAAGGTTAAAAGACAAAAATAGTACAAATAACTATCAGTACAATAATTTATTAATGGATGCACAAGATTAAAAATGTAAATTGTGACATCAACAAAATTAAAATGTGAAGGAGGAGAATAAAAATTTAGAGCTCTAAAATGTGTTCAAACTTGAGTTGTTATCAGTTTAAAATAGACTGTTAGAAATATGGTTTTGTTTGTTTGTTTGTTTGTTTTGGTTTTTTTTATGTAAGCCTCATGGTAACCAGAAAGCAAAAATTTATAGTGAATATACAAAAGATAGAGAAAAGGAATCAAATCATACCAATACAGAAAATCATCAATTCATAAAAGAAGAGCAAGAAAAGAAAGGAATAAAGAAATGACAAAACAGCCAGAAAACAATTAAGAAAATGGCAGTACATATGTACCTATCAATAATAATTTTTTCAGATTATCTGCATATTCTATTTATTTTTTAATTTTAATTTTATATTAGGATATAGTTGATTTACAATGTTGCATTAGTTTCAGGTGTATAGCAAAGTGGTACAGTTATACATATACATATATCCATTCTTTTTCAGATTCTTTCCCATACAGGTTATTACAGAATGTTGAGTATAGTTCCCTGTGCCATACAGTATGTCCTTGTTGATTATTTTATATATAGTAGTGTGTATGTGTTAATCCCAAACTCCTAATTTATCTATACCCCCCTCCACATTTCCTTTTTGGTCCATAAGTTTGTTTTAGAAGTTTGTGAGTCTGTTTCTGTTTTGTAATTAAGCTCATTTATATCATCTTTTTAGATTCCACATATAAGTGATAACATATGGTATTTGTCTTTGTCTGATTTACTTCACTTAGTATGATAATCTCTAGGTCCATCCACGTTGCTGCAAATGGCACTATTTCATTCTTTTTTATGGTTGAGTAATATTCCACTGTATATATGTACCACATCTTCTTTATCCATTCCTCTGTCAATGGACATTAGGTTGCTTCCATGTCTTGGCTATTCTAAATAGTGCTGCAGTGAACATTGGGGTGCATGTATCTTTTCAAATTATGGTTTTCTAGCCACAGCAATCAGAAAAGAAAAATAAATAAAAGGAATCCAAACTGGAAAAGAAGTAAAACTGTCACTATTTGAAGATGACATGATACTATATATAGAAAATCCTAAAGATGCTACCAGAAAACTACTAGAGCTCATCAATGAATTTGGTAAAGTTGCAGGATACAAAATTAACACACAGAAATCTCTTGCATTTCTATACATTAGCAACAAAAGATCAGGAGAAATTAAAGAAACAATCCCATTCACCATCACATTAAAATGAATAAAATACCTAGGAATAAACCTACGTAAGGAAGCAAGAGACCTGTACTCTGAAAACTGTAAGACACTGATGAAAAAATTGAAGATGACACAAACAGATGAAAAGATATACCATGTTCGATATTATCAAAATGACTATACTACCCAAGGCAATCTACAGATTCAATGCAATCCCTATCAAATTACCAATGGCATTTTTCACAGAACTAGAACAAGAAGTCTTAACATTTATATGGAGACACAAGAGACCCCAAATAGCCAAAATAATCTTGAGAAAGAAAAACGGAACTGGAGGAATAAGGCTCCTGACTTCAAACTATACTACAAAGCTACAATAAACAAAACAGTATGGTACTGGCACAAAAACAGAAATATAGATCAACGGAACAGAATAAAGAGCCCAAAAATAAACCCATGCACCTATGGTCAATTAAACTATGACAAAGGAGGCAAGAATGCACAATGGAGAAAAGACAGTCTCTTCAATAAGTGGTGCTGGGAAAACAGGACAGCTACACATAAAAGAATGAAATTAGGACATTCTCTAACACCATACACAAAAATAAATTCTAAATGGATTAACAACCTAAATGTCACACTGGATACTATAAAACTCTTAGAGGAAAACATAGGCAGAACACTCTTTGATATAAGTTGCAGCAGTATCTTTTTGGATCCACCTCCTAGAGTAACGGAAATAAAAACAAAAATAAACAAATGTGACCTAATTAAACTTAAAAGATTTTGCACAGCAAAGGAAATCATAAATAAAATGAAAAGACAACCCACAGAACAAAAGAAAATATTTGCAAATGAAGCGACTGACAAGGGATTAATCTCCAAAATATACAAACAATTCATGCAGCTCAATATCAAAACAAACAAACAAACAACCCAATCAAAAAATGGTGCAAGACCTAAATAGACATTTCTTCAAAGAAGACATACAGATGGCCAAAAAGCACGTGAAAAGAGGCTCAACATCAGCAATTATCAGAGAAATGCAAATCAAAACTACAGTTAGGTATCACTTCACACCTGTCAGAATGGCCATCACAAAAAGTCTAGAAATAAAAAATTCTGGAGAAGATGTGGAGAAAAGGGAACCGTCCACACTGCTGGTGAGAATGTGAATTGGTAAAACCACTATGGAGAATAGTATGGAGGTTCCTTAGAAAACTAAAAATAGAGCTATTGTATGATCCAGCAATCCCACTCCTGGGCATATATCCAGAGAAAACCATAGTTTGAAAAGGTATATGCACCCAATAATTACTTTAAATGGGAATGGACTAAATTCTCAAATCAAAAGACATACACTGGATGACTGAATTAAAAAAAAAACAAAAAAAAAAACCCAAGACCCTTCTATATGCTGCCTATAGGAGACTCACTTCAGATGTAAGGACACACAGGCTGAAAGTAAAGAAATGGGAAAAAATATTCCACGCAAATGGTTTCAAAGGAAAATTGGCATAGCTATACTTACATCTAAAAAATAGACTTTAAGACAAAGACTGCAATAAGAGACAAAGAAGGTCATTATATAATGGTAAAGTGTTCAATTCAGTGGGGGATATAACATTTGTAAATATTTATAGACCCAACATAGGAACACCTAAATATATAAAGCAAATATGAATAGGCCTAAAGGGTGAAATATACAGCAAAACAATAATAGTAGGAGACTTTAATACCCCACTTTCATTAATAGATAGATCATTCAAACAAAAAAAAAGAATCAATAAGAAGACACTGACCTTAAATGACACATTAGATAAGATGGGCTTAACAGATGTATATAGAACATTTCATCTAAAATAAGCAGAATAACATTTTTCTCAAGTGCACAAGGAACATTCTCTGGGTAGATCATATGTTAGTCCAAAAAATGAGTCTTAATAAATTTAAGGAGATTGAAATTATATCAAGCATCTATTCTGACCACAATGGTATGAAACTAGAAGTCAACACAAGAAGAAAACTGGAAAATTGACAAATATGTGGCAATTAAAGAACATTCTACTGAACAACAAATGAGTGAAGAAGAAATTAAAATAGAAATAAAAAATACCTTGAGAAAAATTAAAATGGAAATACAACATACCAAAACTTATGGGATCCATCAAAAGCAGTTCTAAGAGGGAAGTTAATAGCAATAAATGCCTACATAAAGAAACAAGAGAGATCTAAAATAAACAACTTAACTTTACCCCTCAGGGAACTGGATAAAAAAAAAAAAATTATGTAAGCCCATAGCTGGTAGAAGGAAGGCAATAAGAAAGGTCACAATAGAAATAAATAATATAGAGACTAAAAAGACAATAGTAAATATCAATGAAACTAAAAGCTGGTTTTTCAAAAAGATAAACAAAATAAGCAAACCTTAACTAGACTCATCAAAAAAAGGAAAGAGGACTCAAATAAATAAAATCAGAAATGAAAGGGGAGATGCTATAATTGTTACCACAAATTAAAAGAATCATAAGAGACTACTATGAAATACTGTACACCAAGATATTGGACAACCTACAAGAAATGGATAAATTCCTAGAAACATACAACCTTTCAACACTGAATCATGAAGAAATAGAAAATCTGAACAGATTACAAGTAGGGTGAATCAGTAACCAAAAAAATCCTCACAAACAAAAGTCCATAACCATATGGCTGTACTGGTGAATTCTACCAAACATTCAAAGGAGAATTGATACCAATATTTCCCAAACTCTTTCTAAAAGTAGAAGAGGAGGGAACACTTTCAAACTCATTTTGTGAAGCCAGCATTGCCCTGATATCAAAACTAGACAAGGACACTACAAGAAAAGAAAATTACAGACCCATATCTTCAATGAACATAGTTGCAGGAAACCTCAACAGATTAGCAAGCTGAATTCAACAGTACATCACACCTCTCATATACTATGGTCAAGAGGATTTATTTCAGAGATGCAAGGATGGTTCAAAATCTGCAAGTCTATAAATGTGATAACACTACATTAACAAAATTAAGGATAAAAATCATAAGGTCATCTCAATGGATGCAGAAAAAGTATTTGACAAAGTTCAACACCCATTCATGATAAAAACTCTCAATGAAGTGGCATAGAGGAAATGTATTTCAACATAATAAAGGCCATATATGACAAGCTGACAGCTAACATCCTACTTAATGGTGAAAAGCTGAAAGCTTTTCCTCTAAGATCAGAAACAAGACAAGGATGTGCATTCTCACCACTTTTATTCAACATAGTATTGGATATCCTAGTCTGAGCAATTATGCAAGAAAAACAAAGAAAAGGCATCCAAACTGCAAAGGAAGAAGTAGAACTGTCCACTCTCAGTATTTGCAGATGGCCAGATGTTATATATAGAAAATCCTAAAGACTGCACCAAAAATTTTTTAGAATTAATCAATGAATTCAGTAAATTTGCAGGATAGAAAAACAATATGCAAAAATCTGTTGCATTTCTATACACTAATAATGTGCTATCAGAGAGAGCAATTAAAGAAAAACTCCCATTTACAATTGCATCAAAAAAGAATAAAATACTTAGGAACAAATTTAACCAAAGAGGTAAAAGATCTGAAAATTGTAAGAAACTGATGAAAAAATGGAAAAAGGAGCAAGTAAATGCAAAGATGTTCTGTGCTCGTGTATTTAAAAAATTAATAGCGTTAAGATATCCATACTGCTCAAAGCAGTCTACATATTCAATGCAATCTTTATCAAAACTCCCATGGCATTTTTCACAGAAATAGAACAAACAACCCTAAAATTTTTATGGAACCACAAAAGATCTTGAGTGGTCAAAGCAATCTTGAGAAAGAACAAAGCTGGAGGCATCACACTTTGTGGTTTTAAACTATATAACAAAGATATAGTAATCAAAACAGCATGGTATTGGCATTAAAAACAGACACATAGGTCAATGGGACAGAATAGAGGGCCCAGAAATAAATCCACACATATGCAGTCAATTTATGATAAAGGGACCAAAATTATACAATGAAAAAAGGCAATTTCTTTGACAAGATATTGGGAAAACTGGACAGCCAGATGCAAGAGAACAAAAGTGGACCACACTATACACAAAATTCAACACAAAATGAATTAAAGATTTAAACAAAGACCTGAAACCGTAAAGCTCCTAGAAGAAAACATAGGTGGTAAGCTCCCTGACATTGGTTTTAGCAATGATTTTTTGAATCTGACTCCAAAAGCAAAAGCAACATAAGCAAAAATAACTGGGACTGCCTCAAAGTAAAAAGCTTCTACACAGCAAAGGAAATAACAAAATAAAATGGCAGTCTCCTAAATGGGAGAAAATATTAGCAAATAACATATTTGATAAGGGACTAATTTCCAAAATATATAATGCTAATACAACTCAATAGTGAAAAAAAAAAACCAATTAAATAATGGGTAGAGGATCTGTATAGACATTTTTCTAAGGAAGACATACAGATGATCAACAGGAATATGAAAAGGCATTCACCATCACTAATATCTGGGAACTACAAATCAAAACCACAATGAGATATCATGTCATACCTATTAGAATGGCTATCATCAAAAAGACAGGAAATAACATGTATTGGCAAGGTTGTGGAGAAAAGCAAACCTTTGTGTACTGTTGGTGGGGATATAAATTGGTGCAGCCACTATGGAAAACAAGAAGGGAGGTTTCTGAAAATTTTAAAATAGAATTACCACATGATCCAGTAATTCCACTTCTCAGAATTTACCTGAAGAAACAAAAACACTACCTCCAAAAGATATCTGCAACCCCATGATCACTGCAGCATTAATTACAATAACCATGATATGGAAACAAACTAAGTGGCCAATGAGGGATGGATAAAGATAATGTGATGTATGTATATAATGGAATATTATTCAGCCATAAAAAATAAGGAAATCTTGCAATTTGTGACAACATTGGTGGGTCTTGAGGGCATTATTCTAAATGAAATAAAGTAGACAGAGAAACACAAATACCATATAATCTCATTTACATGTGAATTCTAAGGGAAAAAAAAAACTGATTTAATAGATACTGAGAACAGATTGGCAGTTGCCAGAGGCAGGTGGTGAGGGGTGAACAAAATGGGTGAAAGTGGCTTAAAGGTACAAAATTCCAGTTATGGAATAAGTCCTGGGAATGTAATGTATAGCCTGGTGACTATAGTTAATAATATTCTCTTGTATATTTGAAAGTTGCTAAAAGAGTTGATCTTAAATTTATCACAAGAAAAGTGTGTAACTATATGTGGTGATAAGTCTAACTATAGATTTATTGTGGTAACCTTTTTATAATAAATACAAATATTGTTTCATTGTGTTATACACCTAAAACTGATATAATATTATATGTCAATTATATCTCAATTTTTAAAATGAGAAGTTCTAATTGCTATGTTTAGGGTAGACCAAGGAGGCAAGGGTAACCACTGGAAGACCAATTAGGTGAACTATTATGGGCTTGGATAATAATGTTAGATGGTGGTGGTAAGTGCAAATATATTCTGAAGGTACAGTTAACAGGGTTTGCTAGTATATTGGATATTGGGTATTAGAGAAAGGAAAAAGAAAAAAAGGATTCCCAGATTTTTGACTCAAGTAATAGGAATGGTAGAGTTGTCATTTGCTGACATGGGGAGTACAGCAAGGAAGAACATATTTGGAGCTGAACCTTGAACATGATATGTTTGAGATGTCTATTACACATGAGAGGCCAGTAGGCAGGAAGATACCAGGAAATAGTTGTATATATCCCTCTGGAGTCCAGTGGAACACCAAACTGATAATAAATATTGAGGACTTGTGAGTCTCTAAGTATTTTTTTAAGTCATGAAATTTGATTACAGCACCAAGGAACTGAATGCAGATTTAAGTGAGAAGATATACAGGACTGACTCAAGATTAGAAGTCAGGGAGATGAGAGCGAAAAAACCAAAAAAACCAGAAAACTGAATCAAAGGAGTTTAAAAAGTATAATAGAAGAAAAACTAGGTGGGTCATTTAGGTTCTCTTTCTACTCAGAGCTTTATAAAGAGAAGATCCAAATTCCTAATTATGTGGTTCCTTCATGAAGGCCACAGCTATGGGACCAGAATTGGATAATTGCTTCAAAGAAAAGCAATGCATATACCTATGATGCTTGACCTGGTTCAAATAGATGAACTGAAACTTCAAAGTGGTCTCTATAAGTATTGAAGTAAGAGATAGGGATATATAGATATAATTTGAGCCATGAAAGTGAACCTAAGGAAACCTGAGTGTTTAGGAAACCAAAACTATACATCCATTCATTTACTCTTCACTCATTCAATAAGTATTTACTGTGTCTACTGTGTGCCAGATTCTCTTCCAGGTACAGTAATGCAAATGAAGGAAGCTTGACATGTTTCAGGGATTAAAAAGGTAAATGTGGTTGAATGTTAGTAAGCAAGGTGTAGAATGAAATTATCAGACTGGAATGAGCCTTATAGACTATATTAAAATTTTTGGTCATTATCCAAGGTAAAATTCACTGCCCTGAGTGTCTTAAATAAGTCAGTAGCATGATAATCATGTCATATTAGGGTTACTGTGAATCCTAATTGCTTCAGCAACCATTGGCTTGTACACTGAGAACGCCTTACATCAAATGTTTCACCCCTTATTTTCTTGGTGTAGTGCATAGAGAGATTATCAATCTTGTACCAACACAGAATTAAATACTTTGTATTTGGTAGAAATTTGTAAATGAAGTTTAAGTGACCTTGAAATTTTCTTTCCTTCATGGATAAATACTTATTCATCTGGAAATGCTGCTAGACATTTTTCATAACAGTGTTCATTGTGACTTGTGTTCACAGAAATAACACACATGACACAATCAATGGTAGAAAATTTCACTAAGGCAAATTGATTCTTCCCTAATTTTAATGTTGAAGAGCGGCTCCGAAAGTATACTCCCTTAGGAAAAGACGTCATGCCTTAAATGTTACCCATGTGCTTCCTGCCTGTTCCCTCCTCTTTCCTCAAAAATAACTCTCCTGAGTTAATCCTACTTGTTCTTTCATCCTCAGTGACATGTCACTTTCCCAGGAATATTTTCCTAACTCTTGCCCCATTCAGGGTCAGGGCTCCTGCAATATGGTTTCATAGTTCTCTATGTTTATTATGGAACTATCAGCAGAATTTTAATTATACATAATTTGTATGAATATTTATTTAATATCTTGTTCCCCTATTAGAATGTAGCTTCAGAGAAGCAGAGGAAGTGTCTGTTTTGTTCCTGGTAAGTTGCCAATGTTTAGCAAAGTACCTAAAACATACTTGGCATTTACTGATTATATAAATATTTTTTTTCATCATCAAAAGGAAAGACAAACTTGTTAAAGATTTTGGTTTTTGTTTGGTTGATTTGATTCTGTTTCCTTTCCACAACATTTTTGCTGCAATAGATACAGTAGTTGTATAAAATTTACCATGATGATATTTGACTTTTATAATGTTTATGGTAAAATAAAGTACATATCTAGCAATAATTCTTCCTAAAAAATGTATTTTGATTGGTTCCAAAGATGATTTAGAGACAGATAAATGGTTCAGATAAGCAATGTGATATGATCGACAAACTCTCAACAAGAAAATATGCTTATCAAAATGTTCATTTGTTTTAAAATGTTGAATCAAACTTTAGCTTTACCATCATTCTAGATAAAATTTATTTGCCTCTCATAATTCATAAATTAAAGAACTTTGCCCTGATTGGTATTCATATATACTTATGTGTGTTTATCATTCTGAATTACTATTGTCAGAAAAAGAATTTATGAAATAGTAAAACTGGTAATGACTCAGTTCTTTTTAACTTTCCCATTTTTTTTTCCTTATGATGGTGAGCCTGACGTATGCTCAATAATCAGACAGTATTAAAATTTTCTTTCTTTTCTATATTAAAATGAAAATTTTAATATTTTTAAGAATATTAGCGCACCAAAATTTGGAATAAACATTTAAAACAAAACTGAAATCCTACATTATCAAGAAGTTTTTGTGATACTATTTCTTACTTTTCTACTATTTTGGAATATTTTTATTAAAAAAAGTTTTGAGACACTCTGTCATGTTCTATCTTTAAGCTGCACTGCGATACAAAACAAGACAACAAGATTCCATTCCTGGTGCTCTAAGTAATATCCCAGAATTCTTTTCACAGTGCTCAGACTGCTGAGTGTTACTTAATTATTAACCTGATATTATCTGTTTAATGCCACTCTTCCCTGCCAGATAGTCTTCAGGAGGATATGAATTAAACTAGCACAGTGTCTCAATAGGTATTCAATACTTGCTGAATGTTGACTAAGATATTCACTGACTTCACCCAAATGGATTTTTAAAATTTATAATATGGAAAGAAATTGTATCACCTCACAGTAAAAGAAAGATTTTTTCAGCAGATCCAACAGGCATATAAGATATTATTATCCTAAAAAATATCACCTTTAACAGGGACAGAGTAACTTTTTATGCCTTCTGTTCCAAATCTAGTATGGAATGTCCCACCCCCAATGGCAGATACTGTGGACTATGTACATTTTACAGGTAGCATTTTGTACTTCTGAAGTATTTAAATTCTCTTGGAATGAATTACTCTATTTTGATCCTGTTGAATTTTGATTTTTTTCATGGCTTATTAACTTTTTCTCCCTCTATCTTCAATGCCACACAATGCCTGATTCCACTGCATCAGTTTCCAGGTAGTTTTTGAAAACTTGTTCCTTCGACCTTGATAAACAAATATGCAGGGTGTTTACTTATGATTGTTTTAAATTTTCTGCCTAGTTTCTGTAATTTTGTATCTGCAACATCCTTAACCTTACTATTACCCCTCAATTCTAATCCACTTGTTTTCATAAGAAGTGATACTATCCATTCTCTATGCCCTTCTCCTATTTTACAATATTTATCTGTGTTTCAAGCTAGACAATGTTCATCTGTATCTAGTTAACCACAATGTATCTCTGTTGTTGTTTCATAGGCTCACTTTAATGTTTTTCTTTGAATTATATGTATAGCTACAACTCACAATTTCCTTTTAAATTGTAAAATATTTTAATTGGTATTTTTCTTTTCAGCTCAAACAGTACAAAGTATATTTTTATTTTTTCTGCCCTGTAGTAGATTGCATTAATGGTCCAAGGTTTTCTCCCAGCCTATATCCATTCACTTTGCTATATAACTTTGTAGAAACTTTCTATGAGGGCAGGGCATAATTCTTTGCCTCTTGGCTTCACCATGTGGTTTGTTTTGGCCCATGGGACATTAGCATATATAACATAAGCTTTCTTAACAAGTGCTTGCACAATTGGGCAAGTTAAGGTAATACCTGAGCTAGCCCATAAGTATCAGGTAGAATGAGAGACACAGAATAGAGCCGCCCAAACAGCTTTTCCACAAAAGCCCAGCTGAGAATTGAACCTATATCTGACCCTCAGGTGTATACACTAGCTAGATCAAAGTCAACTGAATTAACTAGATTAGATGAACCATGACTGTCAGGCATGAGGATAATAATAAATGGTTATTGTTTTAATTCACTAAGTTTGGTGATGGTATTTTATGGTGAACAAACCACTGGTATAGTATCATAATTAACACTGAGTTAAAAATCATTTGTTTTGTATATAAAATATTTATAAGAACAGAATGTTACAACTCAATGTTGCAATAAACTTACATTTTGCTTTTCCATAAGGTAAAATAAAGTGTTTCCATAAAGTAAAGTAAAATAAAATGTTTCTATACTTTTTCCATTATTAAAAACATCTAAGCAAACAAACTTTTGAGATATTAGTTAAAAGCTGTATTTTGCTTTCTCATAAGTTTAACTGTAACTTTTATTGTGCTCTATCTGAGAAGAATACTGTTAATTGTATTTACTATCAAGCATGAGAACACATAAATAAAACATATTTCCTGGTCATTATTATGCCTATAATGGTTAATGTTATAATATCAAAGTTATTTATAGGTAATGATTCAATGAATCTTAAACCAAGATTTAGTGTTGGGTTTAAACCAAAACTAAATGGGTTTAAATGAGGGAGGAAATACAACTCTCTTTAATTTCAAAAACATAGGATGATAGCGTTGAGAAAAGTTGGATAGAAATAAACATTTATTAAATTGTAAAACACCCTCAAAATTATGTGTATTAAGAGAGAATCTGATACATCAGAGTAAAAAAGAAAAAAACACACACACTGTATAACCTACTGTTGCATGAGTCTGTCACGTCAATAATTCAGAAGTTTTCTTGCATATTATGCCTTCTGGCCTATGGAAGGTTATGCTCGTGAGACTCACTGCATAGCAAACATATCTGAAGAATGTTTTATCTCCAAATTTCATGTGATTATGGAATAAAATAAAAACATACCACTAGGTGAATTTCAAAAAAAAAAACTAAAGTACTCAGATGAACTTAACTAAAAATTATCATGCAAGTAAAATTTGAGAAATCACTAAAAACATATAATTTTTTTAAAATGTGAAAAAATGTGATTTGTTTTATTTCTTTGAATTCTCAGGAAAACTGAGTGTATAGTTGGAAGGCTGGACTATTATAAAGTATAAAAATATTAAAGTTTCACAAAATAACATATTTTTCTATTTTGAAACTATTCAGCTGATTACGAGTAATATATATATATATATATATATATATATATATATATATATATAGCCTGCACTGGGAAAATATAGAAAATATTAAAAACAAAACTGCAATCTCACATCATACCATCAGTCAAAAAAAAAATAATGATTGTGAATAGTACATATATAATTAGAGTACTTTTATGACTTTGAAATGTGACATCTTTTTTTAACATTATATTTAAATATTTTCCAATTTTACAAAATACTTTTTATAAACTTCGTAATAGCTGCATATTATTCCATCTTACTTGTAACTGGAAAAACCTAACTTAGTAGTTAAGGATACAAATAGAGCCTTTATTATTCCACTTAATCACATTGACCTCCTTCTGACCATATTAGCAGGAAATCCATTATTTTTCCCTTGAGAATACCCTTAGCTGGAATCATTGAAGAACCACAACATAGCTTATTCAATCCAAAATATTCAGTGATGTTTTCAATATATCAGGAAGAGTGATAACTACAAAGTCAATCTCAATGCTGCTTGGTCACTGCCACAAGAAGTTGCTAAAGGGGATTGAGTGCATATATCAGTGCAGTACATGTTTGTTCAGTGTAGCAAGTATTCCCTGGCTGGTTGAGGTCCATGGTTAGTCAGCAGATTACTCCACCCTTCAGCCTAAAGATTACATCTATTATTCCTTCACAATCTCACACCCAGAATTTTTTTCAAAGGAAGACTGCTGGAGCACCAACTAGAGAGAGGCTTTCAGTCTTAACACAAGACTAATGTTTACTAAGAAACATTACCTCATGCACATTTAGGGTCTTGTGTTGCACCTGGGGTCATCAAGCCAACCATTTTATTCCCCACATAATGTGACCACACACATACTGTATTGTTTTTGTCAGGGGAACTTTTTTCAGCCCATAAGGTGTCCACAAGGATACTTAGGCAAATTTTTCTAACTTGAAATTCTAGGAGAAGTGTCTCTTCTTATAAAGAGGTGTCCAGGGTTTCCTATACTAATTGGGGTACTCCCTCATTTATTGCGATATTCAGGAATTATTTACTGAGTGCCTACAATGTGTCAAGTACTCTTATACCCTTTGCAGATAAAATAGTGTGAACAAGACGACGTCCACTGCTCTCTTGGCTCTTATATTCTAGTGGTGGCAGCCACAGATAGACTAATAAATAAATGAAAAAAAAATATCAGGCAGCAAGAACTCCTTTGGAGAACATGACATTTACATCAATAACTCAAGGCCAAGAGGGAACGAATTACAGAATGGTAAAGGTTGAAGAGGGTTTCTGGCTGAAGGTTTCAGCTAGTATAACCCTAAACCTGGAATATGTTTTGTGAGTTCTAGGAAGCAAAAGAAACCCATTGCTACTATGTATAAAATAGATAACTAATGAAAACCTAGTTTATAGCACAGGGAACTCTACTCAATGATCTGTGGTGACCTAAGTGGGAAGGAAATCTAAAAAAGAATAGATATACATATATGTATAACTGATTCACTTTGCTCTACAGCAGAAACTAACACAACATTGTAAAGCAACTATACTCCAATGAAAACAGAAAAAAAGAAAAAAGAAAGAAACCCAGTGTTGATGAAGTTGCTGGGTTTGCCACTCTAAAAGGAACAGAGTTGTAGGAGATGTGGACAGAGAGGTAGCCTGTCCATGGGAGACCAGCCATGTGCCCAGGGAAGGACAAATAGGCTTCTGCGCCTCCAGCCTGGGAGCTAGGGAAGAGTGTTTTTCTTCCTTCCCACCTTGGGTGACTCACACGAACCTTACATTTTGTTCACCATGGAAAAAAAAAAAAAAGAGGAAAATCATTCTAGACCAAAGAAACAATAAGAAGAAGGGTTCTAAATGGAAGTATATGGTTTGTTTAGGACCTCCATGGCTTACACTGCCATGGATATAGCAGTGTAAGCCATGGAGGAAGTTGTAGGATTTGTCAGAGAGGTAATGGGAGGACAAAACCTGCAGGGCCGTGGAAGCCATTATAAACTCTTTCGTTTCATTTCTGAGTGAAAAGGGGAAAATATTGGAGAGTTTTGAACAAAAAGGAATATGGAGTGACTTTTTTAAGGTTTATTCTAAGTGGTGTGTATAGAATAGACATTAGGGATCCATGTAGAGAAACCAAAAGACTAGTTAGGAGAAAACAAATAATTCAGTCTAGAGAAGAGTGGCTTGGACCAGTTTAAGGGTGGTGAGAAGTAGAGCTATTAGGCTTTCCTGATGGACTAAATTTTTTTTTTTTTTAATTTTGGTTAAAAAAGAAGAGTGGGATTGCCATTAATTCAGACTGGAAAAATTGTGAGTAGCAGTTTTGAAAAGGAAGGTGCTTATGTTTCGACGTGTCAAATTTTAGATGTCTGTTGAATATTGAAGAATATAGGACAAGTAGGAAGATGAATAATCAGGTTTAGTATTCAAAGAAGAGGTCAGGTCTAGTGATATAAACGTGTGAGTCTTCATATCTCTAAGGACATAGGTGTAGATATATTATAGAATAGTGAGTCAAAAGCTCAGCCCTGAAAATGTCAACTTTAAAAGTTAGGGACAAGAGGAGGAAGAAGGTAAGAATGCTGTGGAGAGGAAAACTAGAATGGTGTAGTACCCTCCCTGAGAGCTAAGGAAGAGTAAGTAATCAAGTGTATAAATACTACTGGTAAGTTAAATACAGTGAAGACTAAAAATTGTTCATTGGATTTAGCAAACTGAAGATCATTGGTGATCTTCCCAACAGGATTTTTAGGGGCAAACAGAGACGAAAGCCTGACTGGATGAGATTGAAGAGAATGGTAGGATATGGATAGTATCTCATGTACAGATAACTCTTTTAAACAGTTGCTCTATAATAGGGACCAAAAAAAAAATGAGCAGAAGCTGGAGGGAAATATGGAGTCAAGAGAATTTTTTGTTCTTGTTTTTACTATTTTAAGATAATGGGAGAAGTATAAGTAGTATATTTATATGCTATTAAGAATTATCTAGTAGAGAGGGAAATGTTATGATGGTGGAGTAAAGGGGGAGGAAAAAAATGGAGACAAATCCTTTATTTGGTAAGTGGAGATAGCTCATAGTCACAGGTGGAAAGTTGGCTTAAATAAAAGCATAAGGAGTTCATCCAGAGTAGAAGGAGTAAGGCAGAGTTTGTAGCCACTGATGCTTCTATGTACCTACATTTAGTAACTCAAAACCACAAGTTACTTGCTTATAATTCTGCAACTGGGGAAGGGATTAGAGAAGAAGACTCATCTCCATGATAATGCCTGCTCCACACAGCGTCTGTGAGTGCTGTCCTGTCCAAAATGGCTTTATTTCTCTTTTGTTCAATGTCTCTAGTGAGATGGCTAATGTAACTGGAAGATGGTCATTCATCTCTCTAATTTCCACACAGTTCCTGTGCATTGCTGATTGGCATTCCTTAAAGCATTGTGGTCTTATGGAGAGTTGAAATTGTGACATAGTGGCTCAATTCACCCAGATCACAGAAGCAGAAGCTGTCAGGCACCTAGAACATTACTTATGCAACATTTTACTGGTCAAACCAGTCACAGGGCCAGCCCCAATTCAAGAGAAGGAAAAACAGATCATACCTCTGGATAGAGGAGTAGTAAATTTATACTGTAACAGAATATATGGAATAGAAAATATTGTAGTGACCATCTTTGAAAACATGAACCACCAGGATAACTTATAACATTGTATTAAGCATTTAAAATTATTTGAGTACAATGAAATTACTTGGTAATTAGATAAAAAATACTCAACAAAATAAAAATGGTATTAACATGTTACAATTTTATGGCATAACATTTATTTCACCATTATACTCAGTCCTAAAATGTCACCTCCTTTATGTTGGAGAGTTACTTCTATGTAAGAAAAACAGAGAATCGAGTTGTGACACAAAATGTAAAAAAAATTTAAATTAATTTAAGCTGTAACTTCTTGTGATTCAAAGTCAAATGTGACAAAAATGATCATTCTAGATTATTTTCATTGTAAAGCAGATGCTCAAATATTTATTTTTATTTCAAAGCACTATATAGTACATTGGCTTCCAGCTACAGCATAAATGATTTTAATTATTGAAAGTCAGTGACTTTATAGAAAAAGAATTTAAATGAAACCTGTCAATATATTAGTTCCAAAACTAATTTTGGAGAAATTATGAATTCTTTGAAATCATGTTCTCCAAATTTTAGCAATGTGATTATATTATAAAAGTGGGAAAATGAATATATAATGATAAATATTTCCTCATCAGTATGATATGTATTATGATATGTTTAAATTGGTTAGAAAACACTTTAAGAGTAGTCCAATCACATTATCTTCTTTGCCCTAATATGATTAATTGTATATTCTTGGATAAAAATGTCTACAGTGAGATTTTCAGGCTTATCAATTTTCTAAAAGAGAAAACAATAGATTTATAATTTGTATGATATACTAAGACTTTCAGCATGGTTAGAAAATTATCTTAGATGTTAAAATTACCTCAGATATCTATAATATTTTCCCATTATGTATGTGTTAGATTTACATTTCTGCATAACAAATTACACAAACATAGGAACTAAAAATAATACCCCTTTACTAGCTCAGAATTCTGTGGGTCAGAATTCCAGCATAGTATGGTGGGATTCTCTGCTCTGAATATCACAAGGCTGAAATCAACATGTCAGCTGACCTATGATCTTCTGTGGAGGCTATGGGGAAAAAATCCACTTTCAAGCTCACTTTTGTTATTGGCAGAATTCAGGACCTTGTGATTATAGAATTACTAACAAAAGTATCCCTTAAATGTTTACTTTACTATAAAATGGATTTACTACCACATAGTTTCTTATCTGAACAAATACCTAGTTAACATTAGAGTCAAGATTTAGGATGAAGATTCCACACTTCAGAGCTCTCAAATCACAGCTTTAATCTTGTTTCCCTTAGGGCTTGGTTGAAGGAAAAACAGATAACTCAATAATAGAGTGGCTACTAGTCTTTTTACCAATTCCTTCAACAAATCTCTGACTGAGAAAACCATTTTAATTTGTCTAATTAACTCATCTTGCATCATATAGGGATAGTTCTTTATTTTTTTACGTATTTTTTGATTTAGTGAACTACACATCTTACATAGTTGAAGGAGTTATGAAATAACATGAAACATAAAAGAGATCAATTTTTAAGATGTTGAGAATGCCTGAAGTACAAAGAAACTAGAGACTTTAAATGGGTCTCAAAAATAAATTAACAGAAATATATAATACAAATTCACTGAAGGGGGGTAAAAACTAGCCTAAGATAGCCTCATCCACCAGAGGGCAGACAGCAGAAGCAAGATGAACTACAATTCTGCAGCCGGTGGAACAAAAACCACATTCACAGAAAGATAGACAAGATGAAAAGGCAGAGGGCTATGTACCAGATGAAGGAACAAGATAAAACTCCAGAAAAACAACTAAATGAAGTAGAGATAGACAACCTTCCAGAAAATGAATTAAGAATAATGATAGTGAAGATGATCCAGGACCTCAGAAACACAATGGAGGCAAAGATCGAGAAGATGCAAGAAATGTTTAAAAAAGACTTAGAAGAATTAAAGAACAAACAAACAGAGATGAACAACACAATAACTGAAATGAAAACTACACTAGAAGGAATCAATAGCAGAATAACTGAGGCAGAAGAACGGATAAGTAACCTGGAAGACAGAATGGTGTAATTCACTGGTGTGAAACAGAATAAAGAAAAAAGAATGAAAAGAAATGAAGACAGCCTAAGAGACCTCTGGGACAACATTAAATCCAACAACATTCGCATTATAGGGGTCCCAGAAGGAGAAGAGAGAGAGAAAGGACCCGAGGAAATCTTTGAAGAGATTATAGTTGAAAACTTCGCTAACATGGGAAAGGAAATAGCCACCCAAGTCCAGGAAGAGCAGAGAGTCCCATACAGGATAAAGCCAGGGAGAAGCACGCCGAGACACATAGTAATCAAATTGGCAAAAATTAAAGATAAAGAAAAATTATTGAAAGCAGCAAGGGAAAAATGACAAATAATATACAAGGGAATTCCCATAAGGTTAACAGCTGATATATCAGCAGAAACTCTACAAGCCAGAAGGGGGTGGCATGATATACTTAAAGTGATGAAAGGGAAGAACCTACAACCAAAATTACTCTACCTGGCAAGGATCTCATTCAGATTCGATGGAGAAATCAAAAGCTTTACAGACAAGCAAAAGCTAAAGGAATTCAGCACCACCAAACCACCTCTACAACAAATATTAAAGGAACTTCTCTAAGTGGGAAACACAAGAGAATACAAGAACATACAAAACAAACCCAAAACAATTAAGAAAATGGTCATAAGAACATACATATTGATAATTACCTTAAACGTGAATGGATTAAATGCTCCAAACAAAAGACACAGGTTTGCAGAATGGAAACAAAAACAAGACCCATATATATGCTGTCTACAAAGACCCACTTCAGACCTAGGGACACACACAGACTGAAAGTGAGGGGACAGAAAAAGATATTCCATGCAAATAGAAATCAAAAGAAAGCTGGAGTAGCAATACTCATATCAGATAAAATAGACTTTAAAATAAAGAATGTTACAAGAGAGAAGGAAGGACACTACATAATGATCTAGGGATCAATCCAAGAAGAAGATATAACAATTATAAATATATATGCACCCAACATAGGAGCACCTCAATACATAAAGCAACTGCTAACAGCCCTAAAAGAGGAAATCGACAGTAACACAATGGTGAGGGACTTTGACACCTCACATACACAAATAGACAGATCATACAAAATGAAAATAAATAAGTAAACAGAAGATTTAAATGACACAATAGACCAGATAGATTTAATTGATATTTATAGGACATTCCATCCAAAAACAGCAGATTACACTTTCTTCTCAGTGTGCACAGAACATTCTCCAGGACAGATCACATCTTGGGTCACAAATCAAGCCTCAGTAAATTTAAGAAAATTGAAATCATATCAAGCATTTTTTCTGACCACAACACTATGAGATTAGAAATGAATTAGAGGGGAAAAAAAGTAAAAAACACAAACACATGGTGGTTAAACAATACGTTACTAAATAACCAAGAGATCACTGAAGAAATCAAAGAGGAAATCAAAAAATACCTAGAGACAAATGACAATGAAAACATGACGATCCAAAACCTATGGGATGCAGCAAGAGCAGTTCTAAGAGGGAAGTTTATAGCTATACAAGCCTAACTCAAGAAACAAGAAAAATCTCAAATTAACAATCTAAACTTACACCTACAGGAATTAGAGAAAGAAGAACAAACAAAACCCAAAGTTAGCAGAAGGAAAGAAATCATCAAGATCAGAGCAGAAATAAATGAAATAGAAACAAAGAACATAATAGCAAATATCAATGAAACTAAAAGCTGGTTCTTTGAGAAAATAAACAAAATTGATAAACCATTAACCAGACTCATCAAGAAAAAGAGGGAGAGGAATCAAATCAATAAAATTAGAAATGAAAAAGGAGAAGTTACAACAGTCACTGCAGAAATACAAAGCATCCTAAAAGACTACTACAAGCAACTGTATGCCAATAAAATGGACAACCTGGAAGAAATGGACAAATTCTTAGAAAGGTATAACCTTGCAAGACTGAACCAGAAAGAAAGAGAAAATATGAACAGACCAAACACAAGTAATGAAATTAAAACTGTGATTAAATATCTTCCAACAAACAAAAGTCCAGGACCAAATGGCTTCACAGGTAAATTCTATCAACAAAGATACTACAAAAAAAGAAAATTACAGAGCAATATCACTTATGAATATAGATGCAAAAATCCTCAACAAAATACTAGCAAACAGAATCCAACAACACATTAAAAGGATCATACACCATGATCAAGTGGGATTTATCCCAGGGATGCAAGGATTCTTCAATATACGCAAATCAATCAATGTGATACACCATATTAACAAATGGAAGAATAAAAACCATATGACCATCTCAATAGATGCAGAAAAAGCTTTTGACAAAATTCAACACCCGTTTATGATAAAAACTCTCCAGAAAGTGGGCATAGAGGGAAACTACCTCAACATAATACAGGCCATATAGGACAAACCTACAGCAGACATCATTCTCAATGGTGAAAAACTGAAAGC
Organism: Balaenoptera ricei; assembly: GCF_028023285.1. Lineage (NCBI taxonomy): Eukaryota > Metazoa > Chordata > Mammalia > Artiodactyla > Balaenopteridae > Balaenoptera > Balaenoptera ricei. Next base: position 57,963,511 of record NC_082643.1, read on the forward strand.
ATTTTCTGTAAGATCAAGAACAAGACAAGAATGTCCACGCCCACTACTATTATTCAACATAGTTTTGGAAGTCCTAGCCACAGCAATCAGAGAAGAAAAAGAAATAAAAGAAATACAAATTGGAAAAGAAGAAGCAAAACTGTCACTGTTTGCAGATAACATGATACTATACATAGAGAATTCTAAAGATGCCACCAGAAAACTACTAGAGCTAATCAATGAATTTGGTAAAGTTGCAGGATACAAAATTAATGCACAGAAATCTCTTGCATTCCTATACACTAATGAGGAAAAATCTGAAAGAGAAATTAAGGAAACACTCCCATTTACCATTGCATCAAAAAGAATAAAATACCTAGGAATAAACCTACCTAGGGAGACAAAAGACCTGTATGCAGAAAACTATAAGACACGGATGAAAGAAATTAAGGATGATACCAACAGATGGAGAGATATACCATATTCTTGGATTGGAAGAATCAACATTGTGAAAATGACTATACTACCCAAAGCAATATACAGATTCAATGCAATCCCTGTCAAATTTCCAATGGCATTTTTTATGGAACTAGAACAAAAAATTTTAAAATTTGTATGGAGACACAAAGGACCCCAAATAGCCAAAGCAGTCTTGAGGGACAAAAACGGAGATGGATGAACCAGACTCCCTGACTTCAGACTATACTACAAAGCTACAGTAATCAAGACAATATGGTACTGGCACAAAAACAGAAACATAGATCAATGGAACAAGATAGAAAACCCAGAGATAAACCCACGCACCTATGGTTAACTAATCTATGACAAAGGAGGCAAGGATATACAATGGACACAAGACAGTCTCTTCAATAAGTGGTGCTGGGAAAACTGGACAGCTACATGTAAAAGAATGAAATTAGAACACTCCCTTACACCATACACAAAAATACTCAAAATGGGTTAGAGACCTAAATATAAGGCCAGACACTATCAAACTCTTAGATGGAAACACAGGAAGAACACTCTTTGACATAAATCACAGCAAGATCTTTTTTGATCCACCTCCTAAAGTAATGGAAATAAAAACAAATATAAACAAATGGGACCTACTGAAACTGAAAAGCTTTTGCACAGCAAAGGAAACCATAAACAAGATGAAAAGATAACCCTCAGAATGGGAGAAAATATTTGCAAATGAATCAATGGACAAAGGATTAATCCCCAAAATATATAAACAGCTCATGCAGCTCAATATTAAAAAAACAAACAACCCAGTCCAAAAAGGGGCAGAAGACCTAAATAGACATTTCTCCAAAGAAGACATACAGATGGCCAAGAAGCACATGAAAAGCTGCTCAACATCACTAATAGAGAATTGCAAATCAAACCTACAATGAGGTATCACCTCCCACCAGTTAGAATGGGCATCATCAGAAAGTCTACAAGCAACAAATGCTGGAGAGGGTGTGGAGAAAAGGGAACCCTCTTGCACTGTTGGTGGGAATGTAAATTGATACAGCCACTATTGAGAACTGTATGGAGTTTCCTTAAAGAACTAAAAGTATTATTACCATATGAGCCAGCAATCCCACTACTGGGCATATACCCAGAGAAAACCATAATTCAAAAAGACACATGCACCCCAATGTTCATTGCAGCACTATTGCCAATAGCCAGGTCATGGAAGCAACCTAAATGCGCATCGACAGATGAATGGATAAGGAAGATGTGGTACACATATACAATGGAATATTACTCAGCCATAAAAAGGAACGAAATTGGGTCATTTGTTGAGACTTGTATGGATCTAGAGAGTGTCATACAGAGTGAAGTAAGTCAGAAAGAGAAAAACAAATTTCATATATTAACGCATATATGTGGAGCCTAGAAAAATGGTACAGATGAACCAGTTTGCAGGGCAGAAATTGAGACACAGATGTAGAGAACAAACATGGACACCAAGGAGGAAAAGCAGTCGGGGGGCAGGGCTGGTGGTGTGATGAATTGGGCGATTGGGATTGACATGTGTTCATTGATGTGTATTAAATTGATGACTAATAAGAAAACAAAATCTTTCAGAAGTTTTAGTTTATTATGAGTGCAATGTGAATTAACTTGATAATAAAATTATTAAAAAACTAGCTTAAGTGACTTTGGAAAATGGTGTTACTAATGGCTAAAAGAAGATTTATACATAAATATGTAACTCTATTTTAGGGGTTAACAAACTGACTTGTGAATGAAATCTAGTCACCATCCTTTTTTTTATACGGCAAGCAAGCTAAGAGTGATTTTGCAGTTAAAAATGTAAAATGTAAATCTAGTTATTTACAGACAAAGTTTACCAACGCCTATCCTACTTTATGATTTTTTTTCCATATAGGGGTGTGAGTTACCAACTCTGAAATTACTTTGTATATATCCGAGGTTGAAAAAATAAGTATATAATTTATAAAATTATAGATAAGCAGAGCCCGGTTTTTCACTGTCAGAGAAAGAAGTCACAAATAAGCAAGGGGAGGAGGGGAAGCTAGAACGAACCCCATGTTGCTGCATTAGAGTAGAGCATCTGTATGAACTCATGTTTATATTAGTATAGATAGATAGATCAATAGAGTGATAGATGACAGATGGAGAAAGGCATATATAGATACACATAAAATAGATGTCTCTCTGTGTGTGTACATTAGTATATACAGTTATATTTGCTTGCTCTGCCAGCTGAGAGGGTCTAGAAGCAGTGACAACTCAGTGACTATGAGCATACCCATTCCCAGATCTTAATCTGAAAATACCATTCTCCATTAAAATGAACTAGGACTTGGGCAAGGAAAATACAAGATGAACCTGAAACATAAAGAAGAAACTCTTTGACACTGGTCTTGGCATTCATTTTTTGGATATGACACCAAAAGCACTAATAAAAGCAAAAATCAACACATAAGACTACATTAAACTGAAAACCTTCTGCACAGCGTAAGAAACAATCAACAAAATGAAAAAGTAACTTACACAATAGGAAAAATAACATTTGCAAACTATTAGCTACATGGTTAATATCCAAAAAGTATTTTAAAATTCATACAAGTCAATAAGAAAAAAACAAACAACCTGATTGAAAAAATGGGCAGAGGAATTCAATAGACATTTTTCAAAGAAGACATCTAACTGTCCAACAGGTACATAAAAAGAAGCTCAAAATCACTAATCAGCAGGAAAATGCAAATCAACGCCACAATGAGATACCACCTCACACCTATTAGGATGGCTATCATCAAGAAAACAAGAGGTAATAAGTATTGGTGACAATGTGGGGGAAAAAAGGGGGAACACTTATACACTGTTGGTGGGAATATAAATTGGTTCAGCCACTGTGGTAATAAGGCAGTTCCTAAAAAACCTAAAAATAGAACTACCATATGTTCCAGAAATTCCACTTCTGGATTTATATCCAAAGGAAATAAAAACAGGATATTGAAGAGGTACATGCATGCCCATGTTTGTGATATAGAAACAAGCTAAGTGTCTATGAATAACTGAATGGATAAAATAATGTGATATACATACACACACACAACACACTACAGTAGAATATTACTCAACCGTGAGAAAGAAGGAAATCCTGCCATTTGTGACAACACTGATGAATCCTCAGGACATTATACTGAGATAAGTCAGGCAGACAAGTACTGAATTTCCATGAATTTGTGGAATTTTAAAAAAGCCAAACTCATAAAAAACAGAAAGTAAAATGGTAGTTACCAGGGGCTTGGGGATGGGGGAATAGGAGAGATGTTATTTAAAGATACAAACTTGAAACTAGTAGATAAATAACTCCTGGAGTTATAATGCACAGTATAGTGATTATAGATAATATTGTACCATAAATATCAAACTTGCTAGGAGACTATATTTTAATTATTGTCACTAGAAAAGAAAGAAATGATAATTATATAATGTGATAAAGGGGCTAGCTAACACTACAGTGACAATCGTACAGAAATATATAAATATATCAAATCAACATGTTGTACACCTTAAACTTATACAACGTTATGTCAAGTATGTCTCAATAAAATAAAATAAAAGAGTAAATGGTATGGGATCTGTCAAATGGACACAGGGGCCAACATGAAAGACCTCTTACTGGTCAAACCTGGAAAAATTTGAACAAAAATATAAATAACAATATTATTATATAACTCAAAGAATACAATAAATAGATGTGACTCCATACTGTTATAAAAATATTGAATAAAAATGAATGGGGAGAAGGGACAACTAATCCTTATGGAAGAATGTAAAATAATATATTCTGATACTCTTCCTTCCAGGAGGTGTCATTTATTTAATACCTTCCCTCTCACACCTCCCCCCACTAGTATGGGACAGATAAACCTAGTGACTCACATCCAAAGAATAGAGTATGGGAAAAAAAATTGTAACTTCTTCACAGTGGAGAATATAGGCAAACACTACCTTAAGCAAGCAGTCATGTTTAATATCACCAGTAATGTCATGTTGATACCATTAATTCCCTGATATGGTATGATGAGAATGGTACTTCATTTCTGTGGTCTTCATCCTCAAACCCATACCTTTAGTCTAATCATGAGAAAACATCAGAAAAACCATATTTTAGGATTTTCCACAAAATACCTCACCAGTACTCTTTAAAAGTGTCAAGATCATAAAAAAGAATTTAGGAAACTTAGGAAATTTAGGAAACTGTCTCAGGTTAGAGAGACAAAGGAGACATAATGACAAATTGCAAAGTCGTATCCTGGATTGGATGTAGGAGCAGAAAAAGTATATTGGTGGGAAAACAGTTGGATTTCAAATAAAATCTGTAGTTTAATGTAATAATATTAGTTTCTTAGTTTTGATAAATGTACTCTGATTATGTAGAATAACATTAGAAGAAGCTGAATGGAGGGCATATAAGAACTGAATATATTATCTTTTCCATTCTTCTGTAAAGTTAAACTTACTTGACAATAAAATGCTTATTATTCATCTACATAAGAACTATTATGTGAACTAAATAAATGAACACATAAGAACTATTTTTCTAACTGCCATTTTTCCATAACTTGATGTATTCATCCACATCTTCAAACACATTTAATTTGAGCATGAAACTGACTTTCAATGAAATAATAGCCTTTATTTCACTCTAAGGGCAGTGGTATTCTGAACTGATAGGGGAAACAATGTGGAATTAAAAAAAAAAAAAAACATGGATAAAGAGTAAAGTAATTTTGCTTCAAAAAGAGAACACATATATAGTCCATACAGTGACTCATGATTGTGAGTATTCATTATTGACAAAATCCATTAGCACACTGGCATCTAGGTACAGTCCATAAATTCGCCTAACTTTCATTTCTTTGATTGATGGATTTTTAGAAAAAAAAATGTTTAGCTAATACCAGACTGACTGTCACATTTGATATTGGTTCACTGAGAGGGTATTTCCACATTCCAGATTGTGCAGAGGAAAATGTGTTTTTTACCAAAACTATGTTAGAAACCTTGAAAGGTTCAGAAGCTCATTTCAGATAAACTCTTCAACCTTATACAGATGTGATATGCCACAGCTATAAAATTGAGCTGAAAATTTCCTAAGTACATGTTTTCTTACAAGATTCCTAGAACCATGTCTTATTTCTTCTAGCAAGGCTTGCAAATAAAACAACTTTATATCTGGAAGTCAGTAACTCCAATAGCAGTATTCAAGGAAGATATTTCATGTGCTTGAGGATTCGCGATTCTCTTTGCTCTGTTACTCATTGCCCTGATTAAAGTTAGAGGTCAAGACAAAGCAGGGACCAAAGTCACTAAAAAGTCTATTTTTTCTTCGTTTCCATTTTTCCCAATTTTTAATCAGTAAGTCATTAAGCAGGTAAGAACATGTTAGAAGTGAAATGACAACACTGTAAAATATCGAAAAATTTTCTCCTCCTGGAAACGTGCTACTACTTTGTAATATTTCAAACTCTATTTCTTCTGACTTGATAATTACATTAAATTCCACACACATAGAAAATGTTTTGAAGAGCTAAAACTTCAGACCAAGTTGGTAAATTTCAAACAAGAAACACGATTTGGGGTTTGATTAAGAGAAGCTGTCTGGCTTTGCCATGGAATCTATTATATTTCCTCCATTTTTGAACACAATTTCTTGCTTTCCATTTCACCTGTACTTCTTTGCCTGCTCTCTCTTCCTCTCAGGAAATATATTCAAATTTCTCTTTTCCTACTGACTGTAATGCTACCTAAAATTTTCCCTTAGCTTTTCCTTAGGACTGAAACTCTTCTATACCATTGCATCTTGTTTTTATTTCCTACTTCTTTTTGCTGACTTTATACAAGCAGTTTCTAAGAGATATTTCTTTCATAATTAATGAGTGGACATTATTTTATTTTTTATGCTTATCATGACATCATCTCTGTGCACTGCTTTAAGAACACTGACTCCTATCTTATAAATACACAGGAAAATCTCCCTGGCTGAAGAAATGCTACAGGATAACATTAAAATTTTTAAATGTTTGTAGTTCTGTTTCAGGAAATAGAATTCTTCTGAACATACAGAACAATGATGTAAATGTTTCTTATCTTAATCAGGGCATTTGTTTCTCTGTTCTCACAATTCTTTATTTGTATGTTCTATACTAGAAATTGCTTATTTCTATTAGATTTTTCAGAGAAAAATGTAAGAGTTTTATGCTGTTATGATTATGTGATGGTGATTGAGTGTTACCGTTTCAAGGGTTATGGGGCCAACTGCTAAGATATTTGTTAGAAGGATTTACTGCTTTAGGTTTTTCCTCCTAGCATGACCAATAAATCTCCTCATATTAAAAATGTTGCAAGAGGACTGGAACTTACCCAATTTCATGTTTTAGGGGGCAATGTAATAATGAAATTTAATATATAGTGCTTTCCTATAAAGACTTCAAAGAATATCATATAGAAAGAACCAGGAGAATCCAAAGAAAAAGATGAAATACACAAATTTCTTTAAACATAAAAATTACTAAAACTATAAAAAGAGATATAGTACGTCTGAACAGTCTTATGTCTACTGAATCTGAATTAACTATCTTCTCAGAGGTCAAATTAGATTCACTGCTGAATTCTCCCAAACCAAAAGGAAATATTGCCATCCTTATACAACTATCCCAGAGAATAAAAAAGACCTATTTTTCAAATTATTTCATGATCCTAGTAAAACTTTGATATATCTGTCATTCAAATGAAAACAATGATTTATGTAAAAAATGTAGTTAGATTACATGAAAAAATATAACATATCTGTCATTTCATATTTTCATTTGACCTTAAAAACTAGAAAATATAGTGCTAATCTTAGAACTGTAAAATTAGCAACAAAAAATCCAGTCTATATTGCCTTTTCTGCTACAACATTTGGGCCAGCACTGCTGAGTTTTGTAGATAGAACTCTTATTTAGACTTATTCTATAGAAATGTGGAGAAGCAAACAGAGTAGTAGTGTCAGATATGGATTAGACTGATTATTTCCACCATGATATTGACAAGGAGGCTACCATGTTATTCCATTCCCTTAAACACTTACACTCAGTACCAAGAAGAATGGTAAAGAATTTTAGTTTATTCATATCAGTTTTCTAAGTTGTATATACAATTATGGATCTGACATTTAGCTTAAGAATAGTCATTGAATAATTTAAAATTTAAATAAAATCATGTAAGATAAATTCTCCCATCATGGAATACTTTGCAAAAGAATTGAAATATTTCTACAAACAATTAGGAAAGCTATATATCATTTTTTTAAAATGTCTTTTTGGTGGAACTAGAGAACTCTGGAGTCAAACAACAAGTAAGGGGCCGAAATCTCAGAGAGAAGGGAACTGGCAAGAGATGATGCAATATTCTGTATCCACGTTCCCCCTCAGTACCTCTGTTATTATTTGCTATTTTTTGGAAAGGCCAAGAACCTAGAGAGTGAGTGCAGGTGGAGGGCTTTTTGTTAATAAGCAGAATTTTGACAATTTCTTGGATGAAGTGACATAAAGGTGAGTATTGGCTGCCAGAAAATTTCCTGGGATGGGCATTTACCTTGTAATAAGGAAAACCTAGCAAAGTGATACTGATACTCTGCCAGTTTTCACTTGAAGCATATTGAATCCTTGAAGTGCACAGGGCAATAGAATAAGAAGTAAGATCAAGAGCCACTGATTGATAGACCTGAGTTTTTCACAGTCTTATAGTGCAGAGGTGAAAAAAAAATTGCTAGATATTTCCAAAAGATCTTCCAAAAAAAAAATAGTGGGGGCTAGAATAAATCCCAGATCTCAGTTAGAAGCAGAGGTGGGCTATGCCACTAGGAGTGTATGTACTTGCTACAAAATTATAAACCAGCTTCTAGTGAACTCAGTCCCTCTTGTCCTCCTGGACATATCACAAGAAAAAAAAAATGAATGAAACAAAAGATGGAGAGGAAAAAATATACTAAATATAGAAAAGTCTAGAGAAGACATATATAATAGAGTTAAATTAGTAACATACATGTAATTAGATTCCCACAGAGGACAGAAAGTGAGAATGGGGAAGAAACAATATCATAATAGATAATATATGAGAATTTTCCAAATCTGTTTATAGGAAAAATCAAGATAAAGAAGCCCTAAAAATGTAAGGTAAGATAAATACAAAGAAAACCACAGCTAAATCTATCATATTAAAACTGATAGATAAGTCACTATATTAAAATAATAAAGGGTAAAAATCATATTCTCCTCATAGTAGATTAAGATTATTTGATAAAATTCAACACATATTCATGATAAAAATATGAATCTTAGCAAATTTAAGTTGGAAGAGGACATCCTTCACACTTAAAAAAAAATCTACAAAGAACACAATTATAATGAATGGTCAAGTACGTAAAGGTTTTCACTGGAGACTGGGAATCAAAAAAGAATACTCAATAGAGGAGCAGGAAATGAGGATTTCTCCCAACAGGGATTCTCAGTCTTACCTCTGGTAACATGAATGCTGCCTTTCAGAGAATATGTGGAAGAATAGAGGATGCTCAGGGCTGATGGTGGAGATCAAAGTATGCAAGTACTACAGACGCCTCTAGTTTCCACTCCAGGCAACATTTCAGTGTGAAATGAGAAGAGGTGCTCTCCATTTTTTGGCCTTCCTTTAGAGTACCAGAGACCTTTGGGCACTTTAAACAGCAAGGGAGACTTTCAACAAGATGTTGGCTTAAAAGGAACCTGAGCTCACCTTCTCTCATGAGCACACCCAAATCACAACTAACTGCTGAACAACCATCAATAAAATGAACTGAGATCTACCAAGAAAAGATATGCTACATCCAAAGATGTAAGGAAGAAAGCCCAAGACAGTAAGAGGGGCACACACACAATATAATCAAATGCCATCCCACCCAGGTGGGTGACCCACAAACCATAGAATAATTGTATCACAGAAGTTCTCCAACAGGACTGACAGCTCTGAGTCTCATGCCAGGCTCCCCAACCTAGGGGTCTGGCATCAGGAGGAGGAGCCCTGAGAGCAGTTTGCTTTGGAGGCCAGCAGGGCTTGAATGCAGAAGCTCCACAGGACTGGGACAAACAGAGACTCCACACTTGGAGGGTGCACACAAGGTCTAGTGTGTACTGAAACTCATGGCAAAAGAAGTGATTTCATAAGGGCCTGGCCCAGACCTACCTGCTGGTCTTGGAGGGTCTCCTGGGGAAGTGGGAGTGGCTGTGGCTCTCTCTTGGGTCACAAAAGCTGGTGGCAGACATAGAAGGGACCTACATGACCTCTGGCTGGAGGCAGACATTTTGAATCCCTTGGCACAGAGACCTGGCCCCACCCAACAGCTTGTAAGCTCCAGTGCTGGAATTCAGGCCAAATAACGAACAGGGCAGGAATGCAGTCCCACTCATCAGCAGACAAGCTCTCTAAAGACTTCCTGAGCCCACAGCCACCTCTAGACACACCACTTGACACCACCTGCCCACCAGAGGGTCAAGATCCAGATCCACCCACCAGTGGGCAGGCACCAGCCCCTCCCACCAAGAAACCTGCATAAGTCTCTAGACCAGCCCCAGCCACCAGGGAGCAGACACCAGAAGGAAGAAAACTATAACCCTGCAGCCTGTGGAACTGTGTCCACAAATGCAGGTCAGAACCTACTCTGGGACTGGCTGGTTCCTGGCTCTTGGGTGATGAGAGGGTAGTGTACTACTAGGACAAATAGGAAATCCCCTATAAAGGCCACTTCTCCAAGGCAGAGAAACAAAAATAAGCTACTACATAAGTAAAAATACAAATAGAAATTTAAACAAAATAAGATGGCAAAGGAATATGTTCCAGACAAAGGAACAAGATAAAACCCCAGAGGAACAACGAAGTCAAGTGGAGATAGACAATCTACCTGAGAAAGAATTCCAAGTAATGATCATAAAGATGATCCAAGAACTTGGGGAAACAATAGATGCACAGATCAAGAAATTACAAGAAGTTCTCAGCAACGAGACAGAAAATATAAATAACAACACCAAACAGAGTTGAAGAATACAATAGCTGAAATGAAAAATACATTAGAAGTAATCAATAACAGAATAAATGAATCAGAAGAACGAATCAGTGAGCTGGAAGACAAAGGGGTGGAAATCACTTCAACAGAAAAGAATAAAGAGAAAAGAATGAAAAGAAATGAGGACAGTTTAAGATATGTCTGGGACAACAACAAACAGACCAACATTTGCATTATAGGGGTCCCAGAAAGAGAAGAGGGAGAGAAAAAGCCTGAGAAGATATTTGAAGGGATAATAGCTGAAAACTTCCCTAATGTGGGAAAGGCAACAGTCACCCAAGTCCAGGAAGTGCAGAGTCCCATGTAGAATTAACCCAAGGAGGAACATGCCAAGACACACAGTAATCAAATAGACAAAAATTGAAGACAAAGAGAAAATATTAACAGTAACAAGGGAAAAGCAACAAATAACATACAAAGGAATCCCCACAAAACTAGCAGCTGCTTTTTCAGCAGAAACCCAACAGGCCAGAAGAGAGTGGCATGATATATTTAAACTGATGAAAGGGAAAAACCTACAACCAAGAATACTCTACCCAGCAAGTCTCTCATTCAGATTTGATGGAGAAATCAAAAGCTTTACAGACAAACAAAAGCTAAAAAATTCAGCACCACCAAAGCAGCATTACAACAAATGTTAAAGGAAGTTATTTAAGTGGAAAAGAAAAGGCCACAACTAGAAACAAGAAAATTACAAAATGGGAAAGCTCACCAGTAAGGGCAAACATGTAATAAAGGTAGGAAATCATCCACCCACAAATATGATATCAAAACCAGTAATCATGAGATGAGGAGAGTAGAAAGGCAGGATATTTGAAATGCATTTGAAATTAAGAGATCAGCAACTAAAAACAAACATGTACACATATAGACTGCTACATGGAAACGTCATGGTAACTGCAAATAAAAAAATCTATAATAGATATACACACAATAAAGAAAAAAGAATCTAAACACAACACTAAAGATAGTCATCAAATCACAAGAGTAGAGAACAAAAAAGGAAGAAAAAAGACCTATAAAAACAATTCCACAACAATTAACAAAATGGCAATAAGAACATACATATCAATAATTACCTTATGTGTAAACAGATTAAATACTCCAACCTAAAGACACGGATTGGTCTAATGGATACAAAAATAAGACCTGAATATATATTGTCTGCAAAAGACCCACTTCAGATCTAGAGACACATACAGACCAAAAGTGAGGGAATGGAGAAAGGTATTCAATACAAATGGAAATCAAAAGAAAACAGGAGTAGCAATACTCATATCAGACAAAACAGACTTTAAAATAAAGACTATTACAAGAGACAAAGAAAAAACACTACATAATGATCAAGGGATCAATCAAAGAAGATGATATAACAATTGTAAATATATATGCACCCAAATAGGAGTACCTCAATATATAAGGCAAATACTAACAGCCATAAAGGGAGAAATCAACAGTAACACTATAATACTGGGGGACTTTAACACTCCACTTATGTCAATGGACAGATCATCCAGACAGAAAATCTGTAAGGAAACACATGACACATTAGAACAGATGGACATAGCTGATATTTATTGAGCATTCCATCTGAAAGCAACAGAATACACATTCTTCTCAAGTGCACATGGAATATTCTACAGAATAGATAACGTCCTGGGTCAAAAAGGAAGACTTGGTATGTATATGAAAACTGAAATCACATCAAGCATCTTTTCTGAATACAACACTATGAAATTAGAAATCAACTACAAGAAAAAAAAACTGCAAAAAACCCAAACACATGGAAGCTAAACAATATGGTACTAGACAACCAATGGATTACTGAATAAGCCAAAGAGGAAATCAAAAAATACCTAGACAGAAATGAAAATGAAAACACAACAATCCAAAACCTATGGGACATGGCAAAGTCAGTTCTAAGAGGGAAGTTTATAGCAGTACAAGCTTACCTCGGGAAACAAGAAATATTTCAAATAAACAACCTAAACTTCCACCTAAAAGAAGTAGAGAAAGAAGAACAAACAAAACCCAAAGTTAGTAGAAGGAAAGAAATAATAAAGAACAGAGCAGAAGTAAATGAAATAGAGACTAAGAAAACAATGGAAAAGATAAATGAAACTAAAACCTGGTTCTTTGGAAAGATAAACAAAAATTAGAAAACTTTAGCCAGACTCATCAAGAAAGAAAGGGAGGGGGTCCAAATGAATATAATCAGAAATGAAAAAGGAGAAATTACAAATGACACCACAGAAATACAAAGGATCATAAGAGACTACTATGAGCAACTATATGCCAATAAAAGTGACAACCTAGAGGAAACGGACAAATTCTTAGAAAGGTACAATCTCCCAAGACTGAACCAGGAAGAAATAGAAAATATGAGCAGATCAATGACACATACTGAAATTGAATCTGTGATTAAATAAACTCTCAGCAAACAAAAGTCCAGGACCAGATGGTTTATTCTAACAAACATTTAAATGAGAGTTAACACCTATCCTTCTGAAACTATTCCAAAAAATTGCAGAGGAAGGAACACTTCCAAAATCATTCTATAAGGACACCATTACCCTGATACCAAAACCAGACAAAGATACCACAAAAAAAGAAAATTATAGGTCAATATCACTGCTGAACATAGATGCAAAAATCCTCAACAAAATACTAGCAAACTGAATCCAACAATACATTAAAAGGATCATACAACATGATCAAGTGGGATTTATCCCAAGGATGCAAGGATTTCTCAATATCCACAGATCAAACAGTGTGACACAGCATAATAACAAATTGCAGAATAAAAACAATATGATCATCTCAATAGATGCAGAAAAAGCTTTTGACAAAATTCAACACCCATTTTGATAATAACTCTCAAGAAATTGGGCAGAGAGGGAACCTACCTCAACATAATAAAGGCCACATACGACAAACCCACAGTTAAGATCATACTCATTGATGAAAAACTGAAAACATTTCCGCTAAGATCAGGAACAGGACAAAGATGTCCACTCTCACCCCTTTTATTCAACACGTACTGGAAGTCCTAGCCAGAGCAATTAGAGAAGAAAAATAAATAAAAGGAATCCAAGTTGGAAAAGAAGAAGTAAAACTCTCACTGTTTGCAAATGACATGATGCTATACATAGAAATTCTAAAGATGTTATGAGAAAACTATTAGAGCTAATCAATGAATTTAGTAAAGTTGCAGGATACAAAATTAATATGCAGAAGTCTCTACACTAACAACAAAATGTCAGAAAGGGAAATTAAGGAAACAATCCCATTTGTCATTGCATCAAAAAGAATAAAATACCTAAGAATAAACCTACCTAAGGAAGCAAAAGAGTCATACTCTGGAAACTATAAGATGCTGATGAAAGAAACTGAAGATGACACAATCAGATGGAAAGATATACCATGATCTTGAATTGGAAGAATCAACACTGTCAAAATGACCATATTACCCAAGCAACTTACAGATTCAATTCAATTCCTATCAAATCACCAGTGGAATTTTTCACAAAACTAGAACAAAAAAATTTAAATATTGTATAGAAACACAAAAGACCCCCGAATAGAAAAAGCAGTATTGAGAAAGAAAAATGAAGCTAGAAGAATCAGGCCCTTTGACTTCAGACTATACTACAAAGCAACAGTCATCAAAACAGTATGGTACTGGCACAAAAACAAAAATGTAGATCAATGCAACAGGATTTAAATAACCCCATGCACCTATGGTATAATAAATTAATATATGACAAAGGAGGCAAGAATACTGTGGAGAAAAGAGACAGTCTCTTCAATAAATGGTGCTGGGAAAACTGGACTGGTACATGTGAAAGAATGAAACTAGAATATTCTCTAGCACCATACATAAAAATAAACTCAAAATATAAGACTGGAAACTATAAAACTCCTAGAGGAAAACATAGGACACTCTGACATAAATCACAGAAATACAGGAAGTCCTCTACATATGAAACTTCAAGTTGCAAAATTTCAAAGACACGAACATGCATTTGTATGTCCAGTCACGTAAGTTGTCACATGTGTACATCATGTGGTTGTGCTTTTGTGTACTTTGTATACTGTACAGTACTGTATAGAGTACAGTAGTACAGCATCTTTATTTCAAGCCCAGGATGTCTGGAAGCAAGTGAAAAAGCAGTGGTGATGTAGCTGGTACTGCTAAGAAGCACCAAGCAATAATGATGGAAACAAAAGTGAAAATAACAGAGAGAGAAGCAAGGCAAAAAGATGGTAGACGTCACTCATTCTTATAACATGAATAGTTCAACCATCAACATGATTCTAAAGAACAAGGACAAGATCATGGAACAAGTTAAGTCTGCTGTGCCGATGATATCAATGATAATATCATAGAAGAAGTGTGGAAAAGTGATGGATGAGATGGAGAAACTTCTCAGTGTGTGGATGCAGAATCAGCATCAATATCCAGTCCCATTCAGCTTAATGTTGATTTAAGAGAAAGCTAAAAGCATTTATGAAGACTTGAAGAGGAAACACAACGAAGAATCTGAGGACACATCTTTTAATGCCAGCCGTGGCTGGTTTAATCGGTTCAAGGCTAGAGCCAACCTTCGCAATGTAAAAGTAAGTAGTGAGGCAGTGAGTGCAGGTATGGTAGCTGCCTGGGAATTTTCTGAAATGCTTGAGAAATTATTGATGAAGGCGCATATTTACTTGAGCAGGTTTTTAATGTGGATGAGTCAGAACTGTACTGGAAGAGCATGTCAGATCGAAGTTACATCAGTAAGGAGGAAAAGTTGATGCCAGGCTATAAAGCAGCAAAGTACAGGCTAACTCTGTTGTTTGGTGGCAATGTTTCCACTGATATGAAGCTGAAGTCTCTGTTAGTTTATCATTCAGAGAAACCAAGAATCCTTAAAAACATAGCCAAGGGCTCTCTTCCTGTTGTGTGGAAGAGTAACCAAAAGCCTGGGTTACACAGGCCATTTTGCAGGACTGTTTTTTTCACCACTTTATCCCAGAGTTAGAGAAATACTGCTTGGAGAAGGACATCCCATTCAACATTCTTTAGCTGCTCAACAATGCTGCGGACCACCCCCTATTCATGGATGACTTTCATCCCAACGTTAAAGTAGAGCATCTGCCACCAAATACTACGTCGCTCATCCAACCTATGGACCAGGGAGTTATAGCAACTTTCAAGAAATATTATTTATGTCCCACTTTTCATCAGACAGTAAAGGTGAGTGACAAATCAGGATCACCTTGCAACAATTTTGGAAGGACTATAACATCTACAAGGCCACAAAAAACATTGACTTTGCTTGGCTTGAGGTTACAGCCATCACCATGAACGGGGTTTGGAAGAAACTTTGCCCTCAGTTTGTTCACAATTTTCATGGATTTGAGAAGGTGGATGAGGAGTCCAAAGAGGTCTTCATCAACTAAGTGACGCTCAGAGAGAAGCTGGAGCTAGATCTGCAAGATGACGACATCATTGAACTCCTTGCTATGCAACACGAGGAGCTTACTAATGAAGACCTGACAGAATTGGAGACTCCAAGAAAGGATGAAGAGAGACAAGAGGAAGAAGAAGTAACTGAAGAACTGAAGAGATTCATGACACAGGGAATGGCAAGGGGATTTTCTTTATTTGAGGAGGCACTGTTAGTTTTTGAGTCACAGGACCTGAAGGTAGAATGGTACATGAAGGTTGCAGCAGCTGTTCAGAATGCAATCCAGTGCTACTGTGTCATCTATGATGAGAAAGAAAGAGCAACTACCCAGACATCACTGGATCATTTTTTGAAGAGGGTAGATAGAATTGAATTCAGCAAGGAACCAGAACCTATGCCATCAACATTAGGCATGAGTGAAATTGCAGCTTGCCCTCTGTCTCCTACTGCTGATGATCCTTCAGCTCTATCACCTCCTCCCTCCACTCTCTCCTCCAGTCAGTAACTAACTCTTCTTGCCTGTTCACTCAGTGTCAGCCCCTGTATGCCAGCTGTTGTACTGTACTACTGTACTTTTCAAGGTACTGTACTGTAAGATTAAAAATGTTTTCTTTATTTTTTGTGTCTTTTTATATGTATTTGTGTGAAAAGTATTATGAACCTATTACAATACAGTACTATACAGCCAATTGTGTTAGTTGGGTACCTAGGCTAACTTTGTTGGACTTACAGACACCTTGGACTTAAAAAACATGTTCTCGGAACAAAACTTGTTTGTATGTAGGGGACTCACTGTATCTTTTGGGGTATGTCTCTTAGAGTAATAGAAATAAAAACAAAAATGAATGGGACCTAATTAAACTTAAAAGCTTTTGCATAGCAAAGGAAATCATAAACTAAAATAAAAGACAACCTACAGAATGGGAGAAAACATTTGAAAACAATGCACCTGACAAGGGATTAATTCCAAAATATACAAACAGCTCATACAGCTCAACATCAAAAAACAAATAACCTAATCAAGAAATGGGCAGAAGAGGTAAATAGATATTTCTTCAAAGAAGACATACAGATGGCCAAGAGGCATATGAAAAAAGGCTCAACATCACTAATTATTAGAGAAATGGAAATCAAAACTACAATGAGATATCACTTCACACCAGTCAGAATGGCCATCATCAAAAGGTCTACAGACAATAAATGCTGGAGAGGCTGTGGAGAAAAGGGAATCCTCTTACACTGTTGGTGGGAATGTAAATTGGTACAGTCACTATGGAGAACAGTATGGAGGTTCCTTAAGAAACTAAAAATAGAGTTACCATATGATCCAGCAATCCCATTTCTCGGCGTATATCTGGAGAAAACTCTGATTCAAAAAGATAAATGCATCCCAATGTACATAGCAGCACTATTTACAATAGCCAAAACATGGAAGCAACGTAAATGTCCATGGACAGATGAGTGGATAAAGAAGATGTGGTACTTATATACAATGAAATATTACTCAGACATAAAAAAGAATGAAATAATGCCATTTGCAGCAACATGGATGGGCCTGGAGATTATCATACCAAGTGAATTATGTCAGACAGAGAAAGACAAATATCACATGATATCACTTATGTGTAGAATCTAAAAAACTACAAATGAACTTATTTACAAAACAAATAGAGTCACAGATGTAGAAAACAAACTTATGGTTATCAGGGGAGAAAAATGGGAGAGGGATAAATTGGGAAATTGTTATTGACATATACACAGTACTATATATAAAATAGTTAACTAATAAGGACCTACTGTATAACACAGGAAACTATACTGAATATTATATAATAATCTATAATGCAAAAGAATCTGAAAAAGAATATAAATGAATCGACGTCCTGTATACCTGAAACTTACATGATATTGGAAGTCAACTATATCAATAAAAAATTTTAAAAATAAAATTAAAAAAATAAAAGAATACCCAATATAACCATTTCTGCATGATGCATCTTGAAGTTACTAGCTGATAAAGTTACTAGACGAATAAATAAATTCATACAAACTGAAAATGAAAAATATAAAACTGTCATTAGTTGCAGAATTTTTAAAGTATTATTTACAATAGCAATACAATCCAAATTATATCTTGGGAAATTCTAGTAAGTTGTGCAATATTTTTATCAGAGAACAATTAAAAAATTTGACAGAAAGTAAAGAGCACCTAAATGAATGAATCGTTAGACTACGTACCTGGACTGGAAGATATAATCACAATGAAAATATGATTTTTTTCTCCTTTCTTGTATATAAACTGGTTATTTATTTTAAAATGATAAATAATGTTCATAAAAGCATTAATTGCACTAATCTCACATATATAACTTACATATTATATGTATGTAACACCTATTTAATTGCCACTTAGATCAAGATTCAGAATGCTTTCTGAATCTCTGGATGTTTTCCTCCTACACATTCCTCCTATACATTCCAAGTCTGTAGCACTCACCATAGGTAAATTTATTCTGACCTCAAACTGTGCTTGAACTTCATATGAATAAAACTATGTATGCTAAGACTTGAATCAAGGTGGCAGAGTAAAAGGATGTGGAGCTCACCTCCCCCCAGCCCCCAAACACACCAAAAATACATCTACACATGGAACAATTTTTACTGAAAACTAACTGGAAATTGGCAGGACTCCTGTACAACCAAGGTTGTAAGAAAGATACACATGTGATTGAGTAGAAAGGGAAGAAAAGCAATTGAGTCAGGATCTGTGTCCCTGGGAGGGGACTCAGAGGAAAAGGGTGATTACACAGCAGGACACCAACCCTGGGGAGTGAGTGGTTTGAGCCAAATATTGGATGCCCCAGTTCTGGGGTCTTACATGGGAAAGACAAGCACCCTGGGCAGGTTGGAAAACTCTAAGACTAATAGAAGAGCTCTGGGAAGTCTAGACTTCACTTGTAAGGAGTGCACTCTTACAAGGTTTCTTCCGAGGCAAGGCAGAGAGAGGTCTGCTGTTGTGGCTGCTAGTTTCCCACCCCTGCCTTGGCTTGCACCCCATCCAGAGCTGAGTGAGGACTCCAGCCCTACTACTCAGTCTAAGTCACAGTGCAACACTGGATCTTAGGCAGCGAAGACTGGGGAAAAGCCTTGACCTTTGGATGCAGAGGTGGCCCAATCCCAGCCCTGAGCATGGGTGGGGTCGCAGTGGCCACTGTTAGCATTTAATCAAGCACTGCCTTGGAAGCAGCCCAGATCTTTGATGGTGGCCACTCTACCACACCTTACCACCCTCCATACATATTGAGAGGCCACATGGACCCTGCCTGTCCTGCAAGGTGAGTCCACACCAGAGCAGAGGTGGCAGAGGCTGGGGGCAGTGATTGACTGTGAGGAACAAAGATGACTTGCACTCAAGGCTGTATAGGTGATCTAGAAGACAGAATAATGGAAATCACCCAATCATAACAACAAAAAGAACAAATTTTTTTAAAATGAAAACAATTTAAGAGATCTCAAGGATAACAGTAAGCATACCAACCTTCACATTATAAGGGTTCTAGAAGAAGAGAGAGAGAAGGGAATCAAAAATGTGTTTGAGGAAATTACAACTGAAAACTTCCCAGACCTGATTAAGGAAACCAATATCCAGGTACAGGAATCACAGAGGGTCCCAAATAAGATGAACACAAACAGACCCACACCAAGACATAACATAAATAAAATGGAAAAAGTTAAAGAAAATTCTAAAGGCAACAAGAGAAAATCAAAAAGTCAGATAGAAGGGAATACCCAAAAGGCTGTGAGCTGATTTCTCTACAGAAATTTTGTAGGCCAGAAGGGACTGGCATGATGTATTCAAAGTGCTGTGAGTGAAAAACCTGCAACCCAGGATACTCTACACAGCAAGATTAGCATTTAGAATAGAAGGAGAGACAAAGAAATTCTCAGATAAACAAAAACTAAAAGAGCTTATCAATACTAAATCTACCCTAAAATAAATGATAAAGGGTCTTCTTTAAGTGGAAAAGAAAAGGCTGTAACAAGAAGTAAGAATCTATTGGAAAGGGAAAATCCCACTAGGAAAGTCAAATGTGTAGTAAGGACTGAGGATCAACCACTTAAATATGCCAGTACAATGACAAAGGGCAAAAAATGTAAAAGCAACTATAACTACAACAAACAGTTAAGGGATAAACATGAAGATGTAACTATGACATCAAAAACACAAAATGTGGGGGAGAGGAATAAAAAAGTAGATCTTTTAAAATGTGTTTGCACTTAAATGAAGTTTAAAACAAGTAGATATAGGTTAACATATATGAACAAATTAAAAATCTACAATAGATACAAAAAAACTAAAGAGAAAGGAACAAGGGCATACTACTAATGGAAGTCATCAAACCACAAGGGAAGAGACAAAAAAAAGAAGAAATGGACAAAGAAGAACTACAAAAACAACCAGAAAACAAGCAATAAAATGGCAATAAGTACATACCTACCAATAATTACTTCAAATGTCAATGAACTAAATACTCCAATCAAAAGACATAGGGTGGCTGATTGAATCAAAGAACTCTGACCCTTTTATATGCTATGTACAAGAGGTTCACTTTAGAGCTAAAGACACACAGAGTGAAAGTGAGAGGTGGAAAAAAATATTTCATGAAAACAGAAATGACAAGAAAGTAGGGGTAGCAAGACTCATATCAGACAAAATGGAGTTTAAAATAAAGGCTATAATAAAAGACAAAGGATGGCATTATATAATGATAAAAGGGTCAATACAGGAAGAAGATATTACATTCATTTACTTATATGCACCCCATACAGGAGCACCTAAAAATATAAAGTAAATGTTAACAGACATAAAAGAAGAAATTGACAATTATACAATAATAACCGGGGAATTTAACATCTAACTTACATCAGTGGATTCATCCAGACAAAATATAAGGCAACAGTGGTCTTAAATGACACAATAGACTAGTTGGATTGAATGGATATCAAGAGGGCGTTACAACCCAAAACAGCAGAATACACATTCTTTTCATGCGCAAATGAAATGTTCTCCAGGATAGATCGTATATTAGGCCACAAAACAACTCCCTGAACGAATTTAAGAGGACAGAAATTAATATCGAGGCATTTTTTCTAACAATAATTTTGTGAAACTTGGAATCAATTACAAATGGAAAAATGGGAAAAGAACAAACACATGGAGACTAAACAACATGCTTCTAAAATAATCAATGGGTCAATGAAGAAATCAAAGAAAAAATCAGAAAATGTCTTGAAACAAATGAAAATAGAAACAACACTACAAAAACTATGGGATGCAGCAAAAGCAAGAGGCAAGTTTATAGCGATACAGGCCTACCTCAAGAAACAAGAAAAACGTCAAATAAATAACATAACCTACTGCCTAAATAAATTAGAAGAACAACAACGCTCAAAATTAGCATAAGGAGGAAATATTAAAGATCATAAGGAAATAAATAAAATAGGTATCAAAAAAACAAGAGTAAAGGTCAATGAAACCAAGAGCTGATTATTTGAAAAGATAAAAAAATAAACTGATAAAACTTTACCCCGGCTCACCAAGAAGAAAAGAACCTCCCCCGTCTCCAAAAAAATAATGAAAGAGGAGACATAACCCATACCATGGAGATACAAAAAAATACACTACCAAAAAAGAAAATTACAGGCCAAAATCTTTGAATACAGATGCAAAAATCCTTAACAAAATATTAGCAAACCAAATTCAACAATAAAAAAGGATCATAAACCATGATCAAGTTCGATTTATTCCAGGGACTTAAAGATGATTCAATATTCGCACATCAATCAATCTGATACACCACATTAACAAAAATGATAAAAACCACATGATCATTTCAATAGATGTAGAAAAATAATTTGTTAAAATTCAACTCTCATTCATGATGAAAACACTCATCAAAGTGGGTATAGAGAGAACATATCTCAACATAATAAAGACCATTTATGACAAACACACAGCTAACATCATACTCAGTGGTGAAAAGTTAAAAGATTTTGTCTAAATTTAGGAACATGACAAGGATGCCCACACTCGCCACTTCTATTTAACATAAGATTGGAAATCCTAGTCACAGCAATCAGACAAGAAAAAGAAATAAAAGGCATCCAAGTTGGAAGGGAAGAAGTAAAACTGTCACTATTTGCAGATGACATGATACTTTATAAAGAAAACCCTAAAGTCTCTACTCCAAAACTGTTAGAACTAATAAATTCAGCAAAATTGCAAGATTAAATATTAATATACAGAAATCTGCTGCTTTTCTATACACTAATAATGAACTATCAGAAAGAGATAAAGTAAAAAGAAAATCTCATTTAAAATCAGATCATAGAAAATAAAATACCTAGAAATAAACTTAACCAAGGAGGGGAAAGACCTATAAAGACCTATACTCTGAAAACAATAAAACAATGATGAAGGAAATTGAAGATGATACAAAGAAAATAAAAGATTTCTCATGTTCTTAGATTGGAGGAATTATTACTGTTAAAATGGCCATACTACCCAAAGCAATTTACAGATTTAATGTAATCCCTATCAAAATACCCATGATATTTTTCACAGGAGAACAAATACTACTAAAATTCATATAGAACCACAAAAGACCCCAAATTGCCAAAGCAATCTTGAGAAAAGCAGACAAAGCTGGAGATATCACCCTCCCAGACTTTAGACTATACTACAAAGCTACAGTAATGAAAACAGCATGTTACCAGCACAAAAACAGACATATAGATCAATGGAATGGAATAGAGAGCCCACAAATAAACTGACACAATCATGGTCAATTAATCTATGACAAAGTAGGCAAAAATATACAATGGAGAAAAGACACTTCAATAAGTGGTGCTGGAAAAACTGGACAGCTACATGTAAAAGAACGATATTAGAACGTATCCTCACACTATATAGAAAATTAAACTAAAAATGGATTCAAAACCTAAATGTAAGATCTGAAACCATAAAACTCCTAGAAGAGAACATAGGCAGAACACTCTTTTACATAAATCTTTTCAATAATTTTTTTATCAGTCTCATAAGGCAGAAGAAATAAATGTAAAAATAAAAAAAAAGGACCTAATTAAACTTAAAATCTTTTTCACAGCAAAGAAAGCCATCAACAAAATGAAAAGACAACCTATAGAATGGCAGAAAATATTTGCAAATGTTAAAACTGACAAGGGGTTAATATCCAAAATATATAAACAGCTCATATAACTCAATGTCAGAAAAAACAACCTAATCAGCAAATGGACAGAAGACAAGAATAGACATTTTTCCAAAGAAGAAATTCAGAAGACTAACAAGCAGATGAAAAGATGTTGAACATCATTAATTATTAGAGAAATGCAAGTCAAAACAAAAATGAGATATCATCACACACCTGTTAAAATGGCTGTCATCAAAATTACCACAAATAACAAATGTTGGTGACAATGTGGAGAAAAGGGAGTACTTGTACACTGTTTGTGGGAATGTGAATTGGTGCAGCCACTATGAAAAACAATATGGAGGTTCCTCAAAAAACTAAAGATAAAACTATCATATGATCCATCAATTACACTCCTGGGTATATATCTGGAAAAAAAGAAAATGTTAATTAGAAAAGATACATACACCCCAATGGTTATCCCAGCACTATTTACAGTAACCAAGATATGGAAACAACCAAGTATCCATAAACAGACTAATGGATGAAGAAGATCTATGTATGTGCATGTGTGTGTTTATATATATATATATATGTGTATATATATATATACACATATATATATATACATACATATATATATATATATATATATATATATATATATATGTATATATAATGGAATATTACTCAGCCATAAAAAGAAATGAAATAATGCCATTTGTAGCAGTGTGGTTAGACCTAGAGAATAATATGCTTAGTGAAATAAGTCAGACAGAGAAAGACAAATGCTATGATATCACTTATATGTGGAATCTAAAAAATAATACAAATGAAGATATGTAGCAAAACAGAAATAGACTCACAGATATAGAAAACAAACTAGTGGTTACCAATAGGGAGAGGGCAGGGGGAGGGGTACATTAAGGGTATGGGATTAAAGGATACAAACTACTAAGTATAAAATAAATAAGTAACAGAGATATATTGTATAGCAAAGTGAATTACAGTCATCTTCTAATAGAGTATAAATTGTAAAAATACTGAATCACTATGCTGTATGCCTGAAAGTAATATAATATTGTAAATCAACTATATTCAATAAAAAATAATAGAATAATATAGTGATCATGATAATTATTGGAATATTAGAATAAAGCACTAAGCCCAGAGTCCTCAAAAAAAGTGACAATAATAAAAATCTATGTATGTTTTTGCGTCTGTCTTCTATTGTCCATTATTATATGTTCATGAGTTTCATCCACCTTGTTACATGTAAGATTTTCTTATTCCTCCACAATGTTGTGTGGAGTTATTGTCATTTTTAAGTATACCACTACTTATTTATCTATCTATCCATTCTCTTTTGTTGTACACTTTGTTTCCAGTGTTTTAGTTATTATAAGTAGATCTCCTCTGAACACTTATGCATGTATTTTTGCAGACTTATGCCCTTATTGCTCTTGGGAATATAATTTGGAGTAGAATTGCTGATCATGTGCTGAATGTAGAAACAACTAGATTTCCAAAGTGTTTGTACCATTTTACCTACCTATGAACAATGTATGAGATTTCCAGTTGCTCCTCATCCTCATCTATAGTTGGTATTTGACATGTTTTTAATTTTTGTCACTCTAATTCATGTACAGCAAATCATAGTCTTAATTTGTATTTCTCAGATGATTAACAATGTCCAGTAGTTTTAAAAAATTTTTGAGCTATTTCAATATTCGCTTGTAAAGTCTCTGTTCAAATTTTTCCCCATTTTAAAAAAAATTGGATTGTTCACTTTTTCACTCATTTGTACTCATTATATATATATATATATATATATATATATATATATATATGTATACAGTATGTATATAATAATGATAATGTATGTGTATATGAATACATTTGTGTGTATATGTATATACATGTGTGTGTATACATAAGAGTGTTTTGCTACATACAGATAATGTGAATATCTCCTCCAAGTCTGACTTTTTAAAATATTTTCTCAGTCATATCTCTTGGTGAGCATGAATTTTTGTGTTTTTTTTTCTGTATATCCAATTTCTCCAGCATCATTCATTCATTCTACACACACTGAATTACAGTGGTGCCTAGGTCACAAGTCAAGTGAGCATATTTGTGTGTTTGTTCTTTCTCATTGATCTATTCTTTCTCATTGATCTATTTGTCTAACCTATGCTAGTTCTACATTGCCTATTATAATAATTCTTAAAATCTGGTTGTGTAAGTCCTCCAATTTACTTCTTCATTTTGGTTTAGTGATGTGTATGAGGTACATGTAATTATGTTTAAGAATGTTCAGGGAAGTAGTATTTTTAACTGTCCCAACAACAAACTGCAGAAATGTCCATTCTCAGTAGAATTGATACTTCATTGTATCAATATATACATACAGTAAAATGCTGTACAGCAAGGAAATCAACAAATGAGTGATATATGCAAAACATGGATGGATCTCTCGAACAAAGCATTCTGTGAACGATGTCAGACAAAGAATACATATTGTATTGCTCTTTACACAAAAATTTCAAAGCAGCTCTGAGTAATTGAAGGTATTAGAAATCCTTCTAATTTTAAGGACCTAATTCTAAGGTTAATGGTTATTCTGGGGCAGGATTAGGGGTAGATAGTGACTTATAGCAGATTTGGGGGCAAGAGGTTTCAAAGGAGCTGATAGTGTCGGTTGCAATGGTAGATTTACCATGTTCAACTCTCTGCAGCTGTACACATATAATTTGTGCTGATTTTCAGTAAAATAATCTTTACTTCAGTTTAAAAACTTAAAACATAAAATTTTATAAAAAGAACAGAAATGCCAAGAGAGTTTATATCATTATGTTCCACTCAAAATTATATAATAAGTAGTGTTAACTTTATGGAAATTAGAACATTTCTACCTTATTCTATTCTTAAACCATCAACTATTACTTGAGCAATCTTGTACTTAAAAAAAAAAATATTTAACTTCAACAGAGTTGAGAATGCATTTCCCCAGCCTACTTTATAGAAATGTTATAAAATTGTTTCTAACTTTGAACTCTATTGCCTTACTAACAGTGCTCTGTTTTGAATGTCAACAAAAGTTGTAGGAAACAATTCAGCAATCTGAAGAAACAAAATCGAGACAGAAGTTTATGCTTCCCACTGACTTGCTAACTGCAAGAACTGCTTGTTCTCAATATATTTTTTTCCCCTTTTTTCTGGTTTGGAAGGCTTCTAGACAAAAACACTCTAAAATTCAATAAATATCAATGTGAAACAACAATAGAAACTGAGTTGTTCGACATTCTGTAATAGCCAGTTCATAATACATCTCACAGTAGCCTAAAATTTTCTGGTGTTTTTCCAGGAGAAAAAAAACTAAAATCGAAACAAAAAAACCCCCAGATATTTTAAAGATTGTTTTCTACTCTTGCAATTATTTTATTGTATCTCCAAAAAAAAAAAAAAAAAAAAAAAAAAACCTAGAAAATCACAAGTCATTTTATAAAATTGGTGTCAGAACTCTTGAAAGATTGGTTAACTAAAAAGAATTTAGCTCGGTGGGCAGAGATGGGTACATTTTTTTATAAATAAATTAGATAATGCAGTTATGAATGAGTTCAATATATTTTTCAGTAATTGCCAAAGCTAGATTCAAATTCTAAATACTGTTAACAAACTAGAGAAGCAAGCATATTTATGAATTTCACAAATGACCTGTTCAAGGTATACAGTAGCCAAGTACTACCTAACTAATGCCTCGTGGATAAATATGCAGCTGAGCTGACAAAGGCATCAGACCATATTACAAATGTGAAGTGAGTCAGTACTAACATGTAAAGAAAAATTAATGATATGTACTTTTTATTTAGGCCCGTTATATATATGATACTGTAAGAAGATTAGTTTAAATCATTTTGTGAACTCATTTCTGTAACCCTGATTGTATATGAAATATATTAAGTATTACATATTTAACAGTTTCCCCTTGGCTTAAAACAGTGACAAGCTTGTAGCAAGTGCTTGATAATTATTTATAGAATTTGTTAAACAATTAATATGATTAAGTTTAACTTTAACTTAATGGCAAAAAAAAAAAAATAAGTACTATGAAAGTAGGATGACTTGTCAACAATCACCTAGGTAATTAAGCAGGATTTGTCTGAATCTAAATTCCTTGACATTTTCACTTCATAGTTATTTGTCTTAAAGAAGATATCAATAACTACTCTTGTTATTTAAGTTATGCAATGAGATGAAGAGGGGAAATTTATGATTCCCTTTATAAAATTTTATTTCAAGACAGGCTAAGTTAATCCATCATAATTTTGTAAAATTATGTAAAATATTTTCAATCTTGTCCCATTCTTAGTTCCTCATCTAAAGAACTTCAAGGGATGTTTGTACTCTTATTATTGAATTTTAAGAGTTCTTTATGTATATCAAATACCAGATATAACACTGAAAATGTTTCCTTCCTTCTGTAGGTTTTCTTTTCACTTTCTTTATGATTGTCATTTGAAGGACAGAATATTAAAATGTAATGATAGCCTAACACAAGGATATAAACATTTACTTCTTTGCTTTCTTCTAACAGTTTAATAGTATCAGCTTATACATTTAGTTCTATGATTCACTTTCGGTTAATTTCTGTAAATGGTGTGTGGTACTTCATATTTTTGCATGTAGATATTTAGGTAACCAAATACCATTTATTATAAAGATTATTTTGCCCTATTGAATTACCCTGACATCCTCATTAAAAATCAAATCAATTAAATATAGGTGTAATGATTTATTTATGCACTGTCAATTCCGTTTATAGTTTGTTTTTTTATCATGGGTGGGTATTATTCTGCACCTATTTATATGATCATGTGTTTTTTTGTCTTTTGCTCTAAGCTAAGAACTACATTTATAATTTACAACTGAATAGGGTGGTTTTTACTTCTAGGTTCTTATTGTCAAGGATTGTGGGTATTAACAAGAGCAAAAGTCTCCCCAATAAGCTATATAAGACACTTAGGCAAGGTAAACAGAGAAACAGCCTCCCCAAAGCATCCACATCCCAGTCTCTGGCACCTGTGAATATGTTACCCTAATCATGGCAAAAGTTTGACTTTGCAGATGTGATTAAGGGCCTTGAGAAGGGGAGATTATACTGGATTATTAGGATGAGCCCAAAGTAACCACAGAGCCCTTGTCAGAAACTCTTACAAAAAAATTTATGAAAGAATTTCTCTCTAATGTCCTTAGAGAGAGAGACTGGAAGAAGCTACGTTGCTGGCTTTGAAGATGGAAGAAGGGACCATGGCCAAAGAATGTAGGTAGAATAGATGCTAGAAACAAAAGGGGGATGGATTTTCCCCTACAGCCACCAGATGGAATAGAGCTCTGCCTGCACTTTGATTTTAGCCCAGTGAAACTCATTTTATACTTCTAACCTATAGATCTATAAGATAACAAATATGTGTTGTTTTAAGCCAATAAATTTGTGGTAAATTTATTGCTGCTACAGCAACAATAGGAAACTAATACATTAGGACATAACATAAACGTGAGATGCTTTAGACATAGATTGGGTCACCTCAACTTAAATGTGCAGGAGCATGAAAATATTTTTAATCACAATTTCTAAGTCTCTTGGGCCTTCTCTAATGAGAACTGTGGTGGTTTCTTACAGCCATCATTAAATCCTTACAATACTTCAGTGTGCTGGACTAGCCTGCAGAGATAGGCAGCTTTACACTCATTCTTTAAAACAGAGACAGACAGAGAGACAAAGAGAGAGAAAGACTCTCGGAAGGGTTATAGCTCTTGCCTAACTTATTATTTTTATTATTTTTTACAATTCAATTTCCAAATTTTTCTACTTAAAAATTTTTGGTGGTTTGTTTTGATTCTTGTTTTTGTTTTGTTTTTACAAAGCAAGATGTTATTCTATGGGATAGAGCACTTGACATTTTCAAATGGTAAAAAATTTGCTTGATTGGTGAATCTGAGAGAACTAAAATGTGGCCAGGCTCTACGTTGATTCTCTTTTTAGAAATTCTTATCTGTAGAATGCATTCATTGTGCACTTTTTTTGCCATAGGCCTCTTCCTGACAGAGAAGGTCTGGTGTCCAGTGCTGCTTGTGACTACCTAATTTCAACCTAATTCTGACATCAGTGGTGAGTCCTTTTTGTCACAAATCTGACTCTTATCTCTGTCTCTCAATTTGTTGCAAATTTGTTCCCAAAAAGTGTGATTTACTACCTCATAAAAAGCCAACAGAAATTATAGGAATTTCTTAAAGATAAGAGATAATCACTAGATGACAAACAAGAGTATTCGAGATGTTTGTCACGTGACAGTAGCATTTCATTTGACAATGATTACTTTAAAAGGGACCAGCACACACATAAACATATACTGAATATTATGCACTGAATCAAGCCAAAATGAATGTCCTGTTATTGCAGTGTAATTATTATTATGCAAGATGTGAATCCTACTGGCTAATGCAATAAGAATCAATTCCAAAGGAATCAGTAAAAGATTTTGCCATCTTGCCCCATTCAGTTTTCTCCCGAGTACACAAGAAAGCTCTGTCCAAGCTCATAAGCTCACAGCATTCTAGCTTTGTCCTCTGTAATGCTGCAATCACTACACACATCTGAATGGGCATTAAGCGCTTGAAAATTTGCATTGGATATGCAGCCTTCTGAGACGATTCTAATGTGCACATTCTAATTAACTCTGCTACCACACCTGGGCCTACCATCTTAGGCTATAAGCACATTTTCAAGGGGAATTTGAAAAGCAATTCATTAATTTGGTGTCTTTCTCCAAAATCAACAACAATAAAAACATACAAAGAGAGGCAGATTTGATGACTAATTCAGCCTAGAACCAGAACATCTGCCGTGAAACTAAACTGGGTTTGTTTTGGCTTTTATTTTGAAACATTATTTAAAGAACTCCAATCTGTTTAATTTGCAGGGGTTTTGGGAGCTGGGATAGATGGCTGAATATCAGAGTCTGGGGAACAGAGGGTGGTTTTCTAATGGGGCCTAAGAAAGGCATAATAAAAACAACAAGAAGAAAAACAGCAGTAGCGTCAATGACATGAGAGTTTAAAAAAGCATGCGAGTTTAAATCACAGGACCAACAAAATTCAAATTTTGGCTCTATCATCTTTATAGCTATGTATGCTTGAGAGGTTAATTAACCACTTTCAATATTAGTTTTCTCATCTATAAACTGGGTATAAGAATATTGACCTCACAGATTTTTCAGGGGATATCAATGATAAAATGTTTGTAATGAGCTTTGCACTAGTTCTGCTCTGTAAAAGTGACAATCAGTAACTGTTATTTGAATCTGAATCTTAAGAGAGTTGGCAATGCACACCTACACATTTAAACTTACAGAGATTGAACTTGCATATTGGTTGGATAAATAAAATTTCACATATAACTGCCAGTCATAATTTCTGTATTTATCTGCTCTGAAAGCATAATAAACAGTTTCGGATAGGCGCTCCTTAAGACATTGGGAAAAGCACTGAATAAGTTTTAGTCAATTCCATCAAAACCACACTAAATAAGCATTCACTCTAAGTGAAAAGAATGTTTTCAGAGCAAAGAAGTTTTCAAGATAGGACCTCAGCCCTCCTTTCACAATATTGCCTAATTTAATTTTCTCCATTACCAAAATTCTGGAGGCATAGTTGCCAAGGAATGTGTATGATACATATCAGGCATTAGTAAATGCAGCAAAATGAATAGAATTGTTCATAGTGAGTTGGCAAAATTCACCTATCCATAACTCTTATGTGCTGAGAAAGCATTGCTTTTTAATCTTATTTACTTATTTTATTACTTCCTCGTAAGAATTCACTTATGGTTTAATGTGAAAAACAATTAACTTTGTTTAGTTACAAACAATAAACCTAATTCTATATAACAATGTAAAGAGTCTACTTAAGTAATACTCAGTCTCATTTTAATAAAAATAAAATGTGTTCTTGGACAGGGAGTATGGCTTTTTCATCCTCTGGCATGGGTGGGGAAGGTGGGCAGAGACAGGGCAAAGTTGGGACAGCTATAGTGCGAAGATGTCACTTTGGGGTTTGGGCATTGTCCTCAGCATCGTCTGGTCACTAGCTCTTGGCTCATCTTTAGTGCTGGAATCTAAGCTTGGTATAGCTAATGAATTAATCTCTCTTTTGGATTGGACAACACCCATTAGCACTCTCAAGCTGACCCAAATGCCATTAGACTCTAGGAGGCTACCAGGCCCTAGGTTTCTGCAACATTCCCCAATAAGGGAAAAACCCAGGCGAGGAGACTCCCTCAGCATCTGCTTGCTGGGGAGAGAAGAGTGGCTTTCTTGCTCTGCCACTGCAGACTTCACAGTGAACCTGCTACCTCTCAGCTCAGCAGGGAGTTATAACAACTGCTAGATGAAAATTAAGGGCCACGAATGTGAGACAAACCTTTAAATTCTGTCTGCCAAAGTTGTTCACACCCAAGGCGAATGCTACAGCCCCATCTTCAAGCCTAGAATTCTAAGACCTAAATTGAAATGGTGTTTCTGTTTTACAGCATACCTCAAAGTAAAGACCAAAGGTGAGAATGGAAATGCTTCAGAACTAGGTGTGAGTTGCAATGCAAATGCAATCCCTGTTGCTTTGGGTCTCCTCACATCCATCCCTCCCCCTCCCCCCATTTCCCTCTCTTCCTCCCTCTGTCCCACTCTCTCATCCACCAAGTCCACTCTGTAAAAGTCCTGTGAAATGTTTTGAAATATCTATTGTACTTATGGACACTAACAACATAGAGGTGATATCTGAAGTCCTGGGAGCAGGTGGGAATGCCCAGGAGGAGAGTGTAATAAATAAAAGCCTGTGACTAGAATATCTAGAAATGCTTATACAGTGTAGGTGAAGATGAAGCATTTCTATCGCCTGTTCTTTCTTCAATTTCTACTCTCTGTCTTTGTACTCCATTAAATGATTTTGCAATTGGAAATACCTACTTATGCTCCTTAAATCCCAGAGCTTTATACTTCCTTTATGTGAGAGATGTCTTTATATTCTATTTTAAATTGTACTCATACTTTGTCACTTTGAAATAAAAACAGGGCTTCTGTTCCTTTTTATTCTTATCTCCCCTGTAATAACTCCCTCTTATCACAAGAATTAGATGATTTCTATGTAACATTTCTAGTTTTTAAAACATAAATTTTTAGTTCTGAAACCACAACAATCAGGAAAGCTGCTATCTTTGACTCCACACTTCACAACCTTCACTCCTTCTTGCTCACAGTTCCTGTCATTTTTTACAGAAATTATGTGTCTTTGCTTTGAATATATTCTTGATCAAGTCTCTTGTTCTTTAGAACCCCCTTTGGAGGAAGCAGGAGAGATATCATAACCTTTATCATTGCTGAGTTATCCAGGATGTGTACTATGTCTTTCTATAAACTGTCAGTAAAGCAAGTACTCCAAAAGGTGGAAAAAATTTTTTAATTACATTTGAAAATAAGAATCAATTAGAAATTGATGCTTTGAGACTTCAAAGTATTTTACAATTTTGAGTGTGTGTGTGTGTGTATGAGTTTATTACATAGTAAGGAAAGTCATCACTACTTCTGTGTTTGAGACTGCTAAATTGCTCCTCTGGTTTTTAATGGGACAATGAGCTTCTCAACTGCTTCCACCACTGCAGTTGCATTGTCTATTTTACATAACAATCTTGTACATAAGCTCTTCTAGGAAAAAATATTCTTATGCCTACTAAAGAAAAAGGTTGACACAACCATTGGCTCTAATAAAAGTTTATAAAAAATACCCTTCCACATGGTGGTTGACATTGTCCTAACAGAATTTTAGGATACTTACATCCATTACAACTAATATATTTGACATACTTTTGACTTGACATATTGCTTGACATATTGCATTGTGCTTCTATTTCCATTCATAAACAAATATTTTTTTCTAGACTTCTATCTCTTTGGATTATACATAATCATAAATCTAATCTTTTTTTCCCTTGGTGACTCATCCTTGCAATAAATCTCCCAAGCCATATCTGATATATCTTAGGGCCAGCCATCAGTTCCACGCTTTAAACCACATTCTTCTTTTTAGTGGCTTGATGTATTTTAACATTGTTTTTGTTTCATTTCTCCTTAAGTGTCTAGTTTGTCATTTTAGTTAATTTCAAAAATGGATCACCTTTAAATTGAATTTTCCAATGTTAAGATTGTTATATTTGGTACATACCCTTTCTTTATGATTGTCATATTTACTAAAAACATTTTTAGTATAAGTATGTCCCCAATATTCATTCTTTATCTGAAATTCAAATTTAACTGGTGTTGGTATTATATATGGCAACCCTATCTTCCTTAGAACTACCTCTGAGAATTTCCAAATTTGACTCCCCCTCCCAAATGTTCTACATTGTCTCTTTTATATGTATTAATAATGCTAACTTTCTATGGTTTCTCCATTAAATAATCTTCAAGATATAGGGATAGGCCAATAAAAGAGGAAGAGATGGCAAGAGAACAGAAGGAAGACAGGAGGGAATGCAAGGTACTTATAAGAAATACATATGAGGCAGGCCCACAGAATAAGAAGTAATATGAGAAAAACATGCAGAAATTGTAATAAAAATTTTGCCTCAGAGACAGAAAAAATAAATTCAATAAATGAATCAATGTTGAAAACAGTCACATTTCTGAAGGAATTTAAAGCTAACTAGACCAGGGCCACATAGTTGCTATGAGGTTGAATGAAACTGGATTCAAACCCAGGTCTGTCAGATTTCAAAGCCCAAACTTTTACTCACTTTGAAGCCACATAAAACACCTCATTCTTTTATGACCTATGTCTATGCATAATCAAAGGTCATCGTGTGTGCTCACAAAGTACCACCTTCTCTCTTTTTCCTTTTGGAGTCTAGTTTCCTAATGGGATTTTAGTGTATTTCATATTGATTTTTATGAGAATTTTGTTGATTAAGCTTGACAACACTTGCTTGGTCATATATTTGCAAATACTTTCCTTTTTCTAGGTTTCCGGCTTGACTGCATTTGATTATATTAAGATGTCCTTTAACTTACACATTAAATTTTTTTTTTTTACTTTCTTCTATGCCTCCCAAATACCTGAGTCATAATATAAATCCAACCACATATTTTTTTTGGCTTTATTTATTTTCTTTGTTAACTATTCTATATACCAGCAATTTATCTTGGTCTTTGATATGAAGTGAGAAACTTAGAGGATTTTCACTGTCTCCAATAACCAGTCATGACTCTTCTTGTTTATGTGTGTGAAGACCTACTTCCACTAACTAAGCCCACCATTCTACATTGTACTTATAGTCATTTCAGAACAGTAGACCTATGTATTTACAACTCTTACTGGCTCTGATAATATCCCACAGTTCTATATTTCACTGTTAGATGTAATAGGTACAATGATCCTCCAGCAAGTATGTTCTTTTTTCCTTCAACCATGATCCTTCATTCTCTCCATTTGAAAATGCTTTCATAAAATATGTAATACCTATGATTTTAAATGCTGTACTGCAAGTATGACAACCATGAAACATCCCTGTTGATAAGCTTTACACCATATTGGTTAAGATTAAATGCACTAGTCAGTGGCCTGGATTTGAATCCAGGCTCTATTTACTATGTTTGTGATTTTATATAAGCTATTAAACCATCTGTACATGAATGTCTTCCTATATACACAACACAGAGGTGATGATAAGAGCTTTCCATAAGGTCTTTGTGAGAATTACAGGGCATGTTGTGAAAAGGATAAAGCATGCAGAGGAGTGTGTGGGGCACAGTTAATGTTCATAGTAAATTTCTATAGAGTCTAGTTCTTAAGAGAACAAGTTTGGAACTTAGCCGTGTGGGTGTGAAGCATGGTTCTGTCATTTATTGGTTTGTTTGACTCCAAAAAAAACCCTCCTTATTCACAGCATGAAACTAATTGTGTCTAGCTCACACTGTAGTAACCATGGAGTGTGAGGTAGTAGGTATGAGTGTGGGCTTTGGAGCTAGACGATTGTGCTCCTGTTGTGGCTCTAGCACAAGCTGTGTGATCTTGAAAACCTTGCTTTGGCTTGCTCCAATATGAAATGGAGATAATAACTGCACCTGCCTTCTGGGGTTGTTGTAAGACTATAAACGATTTAGCACATGTTCAGCACTTGGGAAAGCATCTGACAAGTAAGAAGTGCTCAGTACAATTATGCTATCATTTTTAGTAAATGTTGCTCTTGAAAGCCTCTTGTTATTGACATTTCTTTCATTTCACAGTGGTAGCATCACATTTCTTATCTTTTTATAATTTATTGATTTAGCAAATATTTTGTATTTGTTTATCTTATTTCCTCTTTTCTGTCTTGTATTCTACTGTGTGATTTTCTTCTCGATCTTATTCTACTCCAATTCCTTTCATCAATATTTCTAATTCTCCTTCCTATTATACATCTTGTTACATATTGACTTCTCAAAACTCATTGAAGAAACGCTTTTTGTAAACACAACCCATTTAATTGAAGAGGAAAAGAGGTCACGGATATTGAGTAGCGCAAGGCAAATCATGCCTACCACAGAGATGAAGAGTATTAAGAATCAAGTTAATTTTTTTAACGAAATAGAATCTAGTTAAGTATTTCTATTTATAATATGATTACCTAAATAGCTTAATTTAACACAATCACTGCAGTCACCTCTTAAAATATATTACATTTGGTTGTTTAATCTAACCAAATATACTCCTTATAGTCTAAATGTTAATTTTCAAATTGTGATTCATGACTCATTCGTAGGTCATGAAATCAGTTTAATGGGTGAAGCCCAGCATTAATAAATAGAATTTAATAGAATAGAATTGAATAGAACAGAATAGAACAGATTGCCATTATGCATTGTAAGGGGGTATATTACTTTATGAAACATTTTTAAATTCCAGGTTTCTGTATGAGTGAGTATGTATATGTTTGTATATGTGTATTATGCATATCAATGTTAAATGTATTACTTATTATGGGGCACAGACTAGAAGTTTTTGGAAGACACTGGGATACACATTGTTACTAACCTTGTAAAAATAATAGATCAGGAACACAATATTAGTGTGTTTAATTGGTGTTAAAAACAAAGAACTATTACTGAGGTTAAAAATTTAGCAAGCCACAGATTGTTTTGCTTTAAGTCTTTGTGACCACTCTAATTCAGTTAACTATGATCTCCATGTGTTCTCTTAAAGATTTTTGATTTGCCCCAAGGAAATTGGTTAATTCCAAGCTGGCTTCTGGTTACCACTTGCCAGGACAGTTTCCTTACCCTTTGTCATTCACTGTGTGCTCAGAGAATGCCAATCCATTTGATATTGTTTATATTCTTAACATGATCCAAATAATATTAGTTGGATTAATTTCCTGGTTAAAACCCATGCACTCACTGAATTAAAACTCTAGATAGAAATATGTCAGTTTTGAGATTATGGTCGGTTATCTGTTTTTCTGCTTATGTTTGTACAATAATAAAAGTGAGGTATATTCACTAAGCCTATATCATTTCTACCTGTTATTTGGCACAATACGTTCATGACTAAATATAGTCAAAATAGAAACTTCTGAAAATTTTGTGTGTCTATTTCTCCCTTTACTGCTGTCAATTTTTCTTTATCCATTTTGAAGTTCTATTACTAGGTGCAGATGCATTTGGGATTTTATGTCTTACTGTTGAATCAAGCCCTTTATAAACATAAAATGCTCCTTTTATCTCTGATGATACTGTTTATCTTGAAGTCTAACTTTTCTTATATTAATACTGCCACACTATTTTATAGTTATTATTGGCATAATATAACTTTTCCCACACTTTTACCTGTAATGTGTGTCTTTATATTTAAAGTGCATCTCTTTCAGACTCCTGTAGTTGGGTCTTTTTTTCTTTTTTATGCGGGATAATCTAGACCTTTTAATTGAAATGTTAAGCTCATTACATCTAGCATAGCTATTGATATCTTGTATTTAAGTCTAAATACTTGCTTTTTGTGTTTTTTTCCCCCTTCTCTTTTTTGTTCCTCCCTTTCTTTTCTCTTGCTTTCTTTTGGATTATTTAAATATTTTTAAAATGGATTTTATTCTCTATCTTGGATTTTAGCCAAATGTATTAATATTACATTTTAATGGTTGCTCTAGGAATTATGAAATGCAACTTTAATTTATCCCAGTGAACTTTATCACTTCATATTGAGTTTTAAAATATTTGAAACTTACAACAGTATAATTACATTCATCATCCCCCCATACACTGGCTATTATTGTCATGTATTTTAGTTCTACAAATAATATAAACCCCAATTACAATGGCATTATTTTCTGTTTTAAACAAGAATTTGTTTTTATATTACCTAACAGAAAAAGTAGTCCTTTACATTTACCACTTATTTGTCATTTTGGGTGCTCTTAATTCCTTCTTTTAGATTTAGTTTTACTTCAGGTATTTTGGTATAATTTACCTTCAACCTGATTAAGTTCCTTATTTATTTCTAGTAGAGAAGTTTGCTAGCAACTTCTCTAGTAGAGAAGTTCACTCAGCTTTCATGTATCGGAAAATGTTTTAATTTCACCTGTATTTTTGAAGGATATTTTTGCTAGGTATTGTATTATGGCCTAATAGAATTTTTTATCTTTTCGTATTTTTTAAAAGTCTTTTTTATTCTGGCCTCTATAGTTTCTTTCTCTGTATATGATTTATCTTTTTTTCCCTGTCATCAAGATTTTTCTCTTTTTCTTTTACTTTTAAAGATTTGACTATGATGTTCCTAAGATGTCTTTCCTTTGTTTACAACCTTGTTTGAGCTTCACTGAACTTCTTAGACTTTTTTTAGGTTGATGTTTATCACTGAATTTGGAAAATATTTGGCCATCATCCTCTTTATTTTTTTCTGAGTTACTCGTTCCCTCTGGGATTCCAATGACATATTTGTGAGATCTTATATTGTCTCATATGCCACTGAGGTGCCCTTTATTATTATTAATCCACCTCTTTTTGTCTCACTTTTCAGAATGAATAAGTTCTATCAACCAGACTCCAGGTTCAGTGACTCTTTATTCTGCCATCTCCAACCTACTTTTAGGCCTACACAGGGAAGCCTTCTTATTCTTACACATACACTAAACTGGCCATGTGGGTATTTATGAAGAAGTGACATGACAATAATATGTCATCACCAAATGTTACACTAAAACAGAATTTTCAGCTTCAGAATTATTGACATTTTTGGGTGGATAACAAGAGACTGTCCTGTGCATTGTAGATAGTTCAGCAGCCCACTTGGCCTTTATGTTCTACATGCCTGTACAAACCCCTCCCTCTGTTGTGACAGTTAAAAATCCAGACATTGCCAAATGTCCTCTCAGGAGAAAATCACCTTCAGTTGACCACCACTACATAATAATTTTTTTTTCTTAATTTATTTCTACTCATAACTGTATACTCATTGAGGAAATATTAGACTTTCAAAAATAAGAGAAATTAAATCTAATCATGGACTGAATCACAAGCTTAGTCAAGGCACAAGTTTGAATTACATATTTAAGGAATGAGCTTGAATTATAGAACTATGTCTTATGAGGCAATTACTCTCAAATGACTTCCATGATGTGTTCAGTATGGGGTTAGAAAGCACATAACTGCATCCTTGAAATGCAATCGATTTCATATATGTCAAATGCAAAAATATTGCTAACTATACATGTGCATTAAATTCACAACTCTTTTCTTCATAATCTGGCTTTGAAAATTTAGTGCAAAGGGAATACCGGGATGTCCAAATTTAGCATATGACCTTCTGTAAACTGCTGTGCTCGCTGCCAAGCTGTGCATCTGTGGATATGCCCAGATGGCTGTATTGTAGCTATTTAAATTGGGGAATCTATAATAAGAAGTCATTGCTTATTTAATCTGCTTTTCTGGGATAGATACTTAGCATACAAATTTGGTTTAAAATTCTAGGATTATTGTCATCATGTATGCTTGTGTCTAGTGTGAGTGAGTGATTGTGTGTTTGTGCATTTGCACTTACTTGTTTATGGGGATATGTATTATATCAGCTATCTCCCAATTTGGTCTATTTTGTCAGGATAGATTTTAATTTGATTCTGTCAGCTGGGAAAGGATATTAACTGCCTTTTAAAATTAAATACATTTCTGGTAACTGAGTTTGTGTATATGTAGGCACTTGATATATATTTGTTGATGGTATGATAATAATAATGAGAAAGAAAAAGAATAAGCTTTAAATGACATAAATTATATGCTACTAGATAAGGCAAGGAAAGTGACAAATTATGGGCAAAAATGGGGTATTGGTTTCCTCTGCTATTGTCCCATTAGAACCAAACTAATACCACATTTAAGAAAAAGGTAAAATTAGAACATGAAAATAAAATTCATCCATTTAAGCTGTTAAAAAAGAAAAAGGTAAAATGAGCTTAAAGGTAAATTAGATTAATGTAGTCATGTGCATTATAGTCTTTTTTATAATGACATAGTATTCAGGAATTAATTGAAAGCACGTGTGTGTGTATAAATGTATAAACAGTAGAAATAAATATATATATATATAAACAGAAAGGCTGGAGATATATAGATATATATATCTACATATATTTATATATCTGTATATATCTCCAGCCTTTCTACTGTTTCTTGACAGTCCTCTATCAGATATTAATCAGAAAAGACAAATAGAAAAAAATGTATTACCAAATATCATCAGTAATTGATTTCTTAAAAGTTAATATGGCGGAAAATAAGATGCACATTTTTAAGTGAGTAATACAATCTGATACTTTAAACTTTTATATAAATACTATTAATACATATTAAAATATATTTCATGATGAAAAAGAACATTGGCATTTAGAGATTCAAAGCAGTTTTTTTTCTCATGCGCTATGATGTTCCATACCTTGTGTATGAATTGTGATAATTAGTTCTAAAAACAGTCATTTACCAACTTGTTTGGAACAAATCAGAAGTCATACAGGACAAAGGTGTCTGAATACTTTTGATTTGACATTTTACTAAGTAACGTTCTAATGAACATAAATATATTATTTGATAGAATATGACTATTTCATTTGTTATAGTTGATAACAATAAAGAAAACATACGACAAGATTTAGTATTATCTCTAGAATAATCACAAAACAATGAGTACCATTAATTATATGTATAGCATACAAACTTCTAGAATTGTCACTCCACAAAATGTTATATTTTTTGTCTCTCTACATTAAACAGAATACCTTCATTATGATCATGATCAACATTGGACTGAGTCTCAATGGCTACTCTGATGTAGAACTGGAAACAGCCTTGGAATTAGATTCAGATACTCTGGGTTCAAGTTTCATTTTTGCTACCTAATATCTAAGTAATTGTTTCATTAAGATCCTAAACCACAACAGAAACCACTTGAACACTTAAAACAAAGGGGTTTTAAAATTTGCATATGTGGCTACATGCATGATTAGGGAGATGTGAGGCCAAAAGGGGAAAGTAGGGTACCCTACAGATGAACGCCAGCATAAATTACTAGAAACTCATGACCAGAAGATCAGAGGGAGGGAGTAGTGCTGCTGGAGTGCAAGGTATGGATCACTCAGGTGATGTTGCAAGAGAGTGGTCTTATTCAGGGGCAGTTAAGACTATAAAATAGATGTTGCCAGTGGTGAAAATGGAAGGAGAGAAAGGAGAGACAAAGAAGGAGGGGGAGAAATAACTTGGATTGTCTCTTTCCTCTACCCTTGCAACTCTCAGTATTGCCCTATTGCCTGATGCCATCCATAACCCAGCTGACAGTGGAGTGCGGGTAGGTAGCCTTTAGGTCAGCCCCAGGAATGCAGGGGAGAAC
The DNA here is from genome assembly GCF_028023285.1 of Balaenoptera ricei. NCBI lineage: Eukaryota > Metazoa > Chordata > Mammalia > Artiodactyla > Balaenopteridae > Balaenoptera > Balaenoptera ricei. The sequence continues at coordinate 58,004,718 of NC_082643.1, forward strand.
AGGCAGAGGCAAGGGAGGGGTATAAGGGAGAAGCACAGTCAATTATCTCCAATGTTTCCCCATCTGTAAAACAAGAATTGTAATAACCATCTCAAAAATTTACTGTTGAGATTCATTTAAAACAATGTGCTGGGCTTTGAAGAGATTCATGCTTGTGAAAGTTGTTACTATTATTAGTAGAAAGAATCCAGCAATTCCAGAGCTAAGGGTTCTTCCTTTTGGTTATCTTATAGCTTTGGGTATGTTACCCATCTGTGATCAGCAATAAGACTCCAATTTAGGGATTAATCATTTTGAGCCTTAGAAAGGTCAACTGAAATCTCTAATAATTTGAAACACTAAAGTGTGAAATTATCTGCATTCCTATAAAGAAAGGTTGAGGTTTCCACTTTTAGAATGTCTACATGAGGGGCACTCTAGATCCACTACCCAGAAAAAACAATGAAATTATTTAAAAATAAATAATCTCTAGAAATATTCCCAATAATACACAACAAATAAGGAAATGTTTATTCAAGAAAATCCACTAAAACTGCCTAAGAGCAGTAAAAGTCTCTGGCATCTGAACCACAGCCTTCTCTCTCCCTCTCCCCTCCCAGCCCATTTTGATGGAAACACCAGGCAGGAGAAGCCAGGAACAAAGGGCTTCCTCCATCCCCATCTCCCAGTCAGGGGTGGGGCATCAGTGTTTCACATTCTGTCTCCCAGTTACCTGATGGAGGCTAAATTCCTAATGGGTAAAGCCAAGAGGCAGGGTCAGTCGAAGAAAGCCCTGCTAAAATAATTGTTATTCCAGGATGACTGGGCATGTTCAAGGCTGCACCCCTAAGGTACAACAGCAGAGGCTCCACACTGCTGGGGAAATGGACGGCACTACAATAATCCAGCCAGTCACTAAACAAACAAACAAACAAGCAAGCAAACAATAAAAAACCCTGGGTGGAAGGTGAATAACACTTAGATTTTTTGCAATACATTTTCTAAAATATCTAGTTTCAAAGAACAAATAGGAGGCATGCAAAGAAACAGGAAATTCTGACATGAGAAGAAAAAGATCAGGAAAAAAAATCTACTTGTGAGAGTAACCAGAAGTCACATTTAACAAAGACTTCAAAGGAGCTGTTACAAATATTTTCAAAGGAATATAGGAAACTGTGTTTAAAGAAACAAAGGAAGATATGATGAAAAAGTCTCATTAAATAGAGAATATCAATTCAAGAGAGAAATTATTGGGGAAAAAAAGAAGAGCCAAATGGAAATACTGGAGTTCAAAGGTACATAAGTAAAATGAAAAAGTAAAAATCACCAGAGGGGCTCACTAGTAGATTTGAATTGGAAGGAGAAAGAATTAGTGAACTTGAAGATAGATTGGTAGAGATTATGTACTCTGAAGAACAGAGAGAAAGAAAAGAAGAAAAAGGAACAGAACCTCAAAGAAATGTGGACTGCATTAATTACATCAATATATACTAAATGGAAGTGCCAGAAAGAGAGGAGTGAGAGAAAGGAGAAGGAAAAAGTATTCAAAAAATAGTGGCTGATTACTTTTGAAATTTGATGTAAACTATTAATCTACACAGATATTAAGAAGCATTGGTGAATATGTGGAGAGATTGGACCTCTCATATACTGCTGGTGGGAATGTAAAATGTTGCAGACACTTTGTAAAACAGTTTTGCAGTTTCTCAAAATATTAAATATAGAATCATCATTTGGCCCAGCAATTTCACTCCTAGGTATATACCTAAGAGAAATAAAAATATATATGTCCCCACAAAAATTTGTGCATTAATTTTCATAGCAACATTATTCACAGTGTTATGTAGCTAGTCAGACATGAGCAGGTCCCTCCCCAACCTGGATGGTTCATCTTTCCCTCTTCCACCTGGACACTAGTGGTCGGAGCACACACCCAGAGATCCTCCCTCATGTGGTCAAGGACCACCACTAGGTTTCCAGCCATATCAGGACCAAGCACGATAAAACCGCCAGCACAGGTTTGCGCAGGTGCACCAAGACCTGAAAGATGACTCAAGGTAACCCAGGATTCATTATGCTGTATTTGTAATAAATTAGCCTTGTGGGTTTTGCCCCTCCCCCCCGACCCATCGGTTTCACTTGGGCGCTTAGGAGTAAGCACCTGCACACTAAGAGAAAACCTAAAGTTGTCAATCAACTTATCAGTCAAATGACGCAGGACACAGGGAAGGACCACCACTCTAAAAAACCCAACCCCATCCCACTGTGGAGCTGCTTCTGGTTTCCAGACAGCCAGCTCTCATCCTTTCTTGAGATTGTACTTTCACTCTGCTTAACAAAACTCTTGCTACTTAAAACTGCTGTATGCCTCTCAACTGAATTGTTTCCCTCGAGAAGGGCAAGAACCTAGGAAATTGCCATTCTACCAGTGACAACAGTATACAAAATGTGAAAAAGAAACCCACATACACATCAGCTGATGAACGGATAAACAAAATGTGGTTTATCCATACACCACAATATCACTCAGCCATAAAAAAAAGTATTGATATAAGCTACAACATAAATATACCTTGAAAACATGCTAAGTGAAAGAAGCCAGTCACAAAAGACCACATATTATATGATTTTATTTATATGAAATGTACAGAAATAGGAAAACTGTAAAGGGAAGAGATAGACTAGTGGTTACCTAGGGCTGGGAAGTGATAGTTAAAGGGTACAGTGTTTGGAGTTGCAGTGATAAAAATATTTTTGAATTGGTTGTGATGATGCTTGCATAACTATGAATACACTGAATTCTAATATTAAACTAAATACTAAATTAACACTAAATACTTTGAATGGTAGATTTCAAATGTGTAAGTTTTATGGTGTATAGATTATATCTCAATAAACTAGACCCCCCCCCAAAATATAAGTTGGGTCATACTTCCATAATTCTTAGGGAACTATAAACATAAAATAGAATGCAGTTGCCACTATTGTCATCTTGTAATTTTTTTAAAGCATGAATCACTTTCAAAGGGCAGAAAAAGAGTAGTTACTTAGTAATTTTTAATTAAACATGTAAAATGTACACTTTCATGTATTTCTCTGCTACTGATTTTTATACTTTTTAGAACTAGACTTTTTTTCACTAAAAAAATTCGAATATCTGAACTTGATGATTCTAATTTTTGCAAAGATGAGAAAAATAGACACAATTTTCAGGGCATGCCAACTTTTAATTTTGATCCCTTTCCCTGCATTTGGGAATGCGTTTTCTTGCTTCAGCAGGGCAGTCTAAGCACTAATAGGCAGCTTTAATTTGCATTTGCTGGCTTTTGCATGCATGTGTACTAAACTTAACATCTCTTAAGTAGAGTTTATTTTGCAGAGAATCTGTTTATCTAGCATTAGTACATGACAAAAACAGGAATGTAATAAGAATGCATAAATTGTAAATGCACAGTGCATAACTGAATATTTGAACATGTCTTAAAGCAGTGGGACAATTTGATCCTTATAATCCAGTTTACCTTTTTTTTTTTTCCTGAGAGAAAATGGCATGCTTATCTAGGATTTATTTCATCTGCAATTTTCACATGACAAAATTTACTTTTAAGTTTAAAATGATGTTGTTTTGGTCCCCGGTGTCTGAATGTGATGAAAGCTGGAAAAGCAGACAGAACTACAAACGTCTAATCTTGGCATGGCATTTGCTTTCCATTTTCTTTAGTGTGCACTGGTGGGATATTACTGAATGTTAAAACCTTGGCAGAGCCACTAGTGTGTAGAGTCTCCTTGTTTTGTGAAGAGAGAAATGAATTTGATGTCCAGGGAAGTTTATCTGTTTTAAAAATTATTGCTGATTCATTTTTATTCCTTTTTAACATTGAATTTTCTCTGACTGCATATAGCCCAAAGAATACTGAATCTTCATCACACTACACAGATATATGTAGGAATATACTATTTCTCCTAGGTGAAGGATATTAACCTCTAGCTTTGTCCTTTGTGACTATATTGCATTCTTTTCAACAGTTAAAATAGTGACCCAAAAATTATACACTGCTCAATGTCACCACACTCTTTCCCTATCTTCCCTTTTTAAGGACTTCACCTGAACAAGTGTTACATTCTGTTTCTCACATAGCCCATCTCACACTAATTCTTACTCTATTGGAACTAGGGTTTTTTCTTCTGCTTTTTAAAATCCTGAGTTTACCAAATTTACAACAATAATATTTGCTACCATGAAAAGAAAAACCCAAAAACCCTTTGATTCTGCTCCTCTTTTAAACTCATCCAAATGGTCTGATTTTAAAACCAGAAATGCATTTTACTCCACATCTTCTTTCATCCCTCAGTTACATTTGACTTTATTGGCCACCCTTTCTTTCTTGAAATAACTGATTCACTCCTTTGAAATATCTCTCACAAGCTCTCCTGGCTTTCCAACTACAGTTTAAAACCCTTAAGAGGAGGAATTACATCATAGAAATCCAATTATTTCCACATATATTTATTGAGAGCTCAATATGTGCCAGGTATTCTTTTACATACTTAGGATATTATCATTGAACAAAGCAAAAATCTCTGACTTGGTGAGACATATATTCTGGTAAAGATAGACACAAAATAAAAAAAACAAAGTAATAAATAATATGTCTAGAAGTCCGAAGGCTATGAAAAAAGGAAAATGTAGAAGAGGGGATTGACATTGTATTGAGTGTGGTTTAGTGTAAACAATAAATCTCAATATTGCTCCCAGTACTAGCTTAATGCTTTTCACGTCTTATAAAATACATGAAAGCACAATCAATAAATAACTTTCTTCTATAAAAAGCTTTTTTGCCATATTAGTCTCTTCTCACTGCCCATTTTTCACTTAGCCTGTATAACATGAATAATATGGATATAGATGTACATGTAGATATAAATATATAGGCATAGACATAGATAATGACACTGATAAAGATACATTTACAGATATTTGAGCTCCTTAACACAATGTCATTTGTCTCATCAGTATTCAGTGATATATACTTGTTTGGACCCCATTCATTTTAGGAGATGGAGCATATTTTCATCCCCTTAAAGGATTGACTTAATGATAGGATTGAGGAAAGTAGTAGGTGGGAAACAGAGGGTTCATGTAGTAAAATTCTTAAGCATATAAGAATTTATATATTATATATATATATTGCATATATATATTCTTTATATGCAAGCTGCAAAACTGGGAATGAAGAGGGGGGAGATCAACAGTTGGGATATCAAGATAATTTTAAAAAATTCTTCAGGAGCATATGACTACTTTCCAATTAGTGTACAAGTCCCTGTAGGTAGACATGCACTTACATTTTTGGTATCACTGTCTATGACATAGTTGTCACTAAAAAAATAATGATTTATAAAGGTTTACCATCAATTAAGGGATACAAAATGTGCAAGAGTCTTTGACTATTTCACTCTTTTAAGACATAGATTATGTATCACTTCTTAAATACCTATTATAATAAATAAAATATTGGTATGTATCAGAAGGAGAACATAAAGAGCACAATGCTATGGAGTAGATCACCTAAGCAAGTACAAAGACATATTTTACTATGAAAGAAACTATTTCACTCTATTCAATTATACTCAAAAATTATTAATTCTTTATAGTGATTACAGTAAGCCCTATTATATAATTAATGTATTTTTAATAAATCTCAAGAAGGTGTTTAGATCATTTAATGTAGTGATATAAAGCATTGTGGTTGAGCTCAGAAGCTATGGGTTGAAATTATTTATCTGATGATTAGTTGTAGCTTATGCTTCAAAAAGATGGTAACAGAGGTAACTGGATTCTAGTTTATATTAGAATGCTGGTTCTTTTACTCATTAATTGTATGACTTTGTTCGTGTTTTTATTATGAAATCTACCTGTTCCAAAATTCCCTACAAATAAAGCTAATAGAGTCTGACATGAGTTTCAAGTAAGTTAATACATGTAAAACACTCAGAAGAGTGTTTGCCAGTTTGTACATTCTAAATTAATGCCAAATTAATTAGTAACAGAAGATGTTTGGCCAATTAACTTTACTTGTAATATCTGGCAAAGTGTTTACTTTCCCTCATTCTCTAGAAACATCTCTTTCCGGCCTTCTTTACATAATTTCTATGAATATTGATTCTTTCAAGATTTGTCAGATCTAGCATTACCCTAATGATAAAACCAGAGAAAGGTGCCACGAGAAAAAAAAAAAAATTTACAGACCAATATTCCTGATAAACAAAGATGCAAAAAATCTTTAACAAATTATTAGGAAACTGAATTCAACAGTACATTAAAAGAATCAAGTGGGATTTATTTCAGGAATGCAAAGATGGTTCAACATCTGCAAAACAATGTGATAGACCACAATAACAAAATGAAGGCTAATAATCATATAATCATCTCAATAGATGCAGAAAAGAGCATTTGAAAAAATTCAGTATACATTTATGATAAAAACTCAACTAAGCAGGTATAGAGGCAATGTATCTTGACATAAGAAAAGCCATATATGACGAGCCCATAATTAACATCACAACTCAATGATGAAAAGAGGAAATCACTTTCTCTAAAATCTGGAAGAAGACAAGGATGTCCATTCTTTCACTTTTATTCAACATATTATTAGAAGTCCTAATCAGAGCAATGAGGCAAGAAAAAGAAATAAAAGTCATCCAAATTGGAAAAGAAGAAGCAAAACTGTCACTATTTGCAGATAACAAGATATTATATAATATAAAGAAAATCTTCAAGAGGCCACCAAAAAACTCTAAGAATTAATAAACAAATTCAGTAAAATGGCAGAATGCAAAATCAATATATAATAATCTATTGAGTTTCTATAAACTAATAACATCTATCAGAAAGTACAACTGTAAAAATCCCATTTATTCATGACCTATATGGGAAAAGAATCTGTAAAAGAGTGGATATATGTATGTGTAAAACTGGTTCACTTTGCTGTAAAGCAGAAACTAACATAACATTTTAAATAAACTATACTCGAATAAAAATTTTTTAAATAAAATAAAAAATAAAAAGAAATGTAAGAGACATACCAATTAAAATAAAATAAAAATCCCATTTATAGTTGCCTCGAAGAGAATAAATATATAGAAATGAATTTCACCAAAATGGTGAAAGACGTGTACAGTGAAAGCTGTAACACACTGATGAAAGAAACTGAAAAAGATACAAATAAATGCAAAGATACTCCATACTCACAGACTGGAAGAATTTACATTGTTAAAATGTTCATACTACCCAAAGTAATATACAGATTCAACACAATCCCTAACAAAATTTCAATGGCATTTTTCACAAAATATATCAATATTAAAATTTGCATGGAACTGCAAAAAACTCCGAATATCCAAAGCAATTTTGTGAAAAAAGAACAAAGCTGGAGGCATCTCTCGTCCTGATTTCAAACTGCATTACAAAGCTATAGTCATCAAAGCAGTATGGTATAGGCATAAAAAACAGACACATAGATCAATGGAATAAAATAGAGTCCAGAAATGACCCCACATATATATGGTAAATTAATTTATGACAAAGCAGCTGAGAATATACAATGAAGAAAGGACAGTTTCTTCAATAAATGATGCTGGAAAAACTGGACAGCCACATGCAAAAGAATGAAACTGGATCACTATCTTATACCACACACATACATTTAATCAAAATGGATTAAGGACTTGAATGTAAGAACTGAAACCATAAAATTCCTAGAAAAAGACACAGGTGGTAAGCTCTTTGACATTGGTCTTGACAATGATATTTTTGATCTGACACCAAAATCAAAGGGAACAAAAGCAAAAATAAACACATGTAAATACACCAAACTAAAAATCTTCTTCACAGCAAAGGAAATCATCAACAAAATGAAATGACAATATCCTAAATGGGAGAAAATATTTGCAAATTGTATATCAGATAAGGGCTTAATATCAATAATATATAAAGAACTCATACAACTCAACAGAACAAAAACAATCTAAAATTTTAAAAAATGTGCCGAGGATCTAAACATATTTTTCCAAAGATGACATACTGATGGCCAACAGGTACATGAAAAGTTGCTTGACATCACTAATCATCAGGAAAATGCAAGTCAAAACCACAATGAGATATCAACTCACACCTCTTATAATGGCTAATATCAAAAAGACAAGAAATAACAGAAGTTGGTGAGGTCATGGAGAAAATTGAACCCTTGTGCAGTATTGATGGGAATGTAAATGGGTGCAGCCACTCTGGAAAGCAGTATGGAGACTCCTCAAAAAATTAAAAATAGAACTACCATATAATCCAGCAATTTCACTTCTGGGTATTTATCTGAAGAAAATGAAAATACTAAGTCAAAAAGATATTTGTACTCCCATGTTCAATGCTGCGTAATTTACAGTAGTCAAGATATAGAAACAACCTAAGTGTCCTAAGTATCCACTGGAATTAATAAAGAAAATGTGCTGTGTATATATGTGTGTATATATATATATAGGTATACACACACATATTTACACACACAGTCGCACAAAGAAATATTATTCATCCATAAAAAGAAGTAAATCTTGTCATTTGTGACAACATGGATGGACCTTGAGGGCATTATGCTAAGTAAAGGAAGTAAGACAGAGGAAGAAAAATATCATAATATCTCACTTATATGTGGAAACTTAAAAAAAAAAAAAAAAAAACAGTTAGTGGATACAGAGAAGAGATTCATGGTTGCCAAAGTTATGGGGTAGGTTGTGGGTGAAATGGGTGAAGGGGATCAAAAGGTACAAACTTCCAGTTATAAAATAAATAAGTCATGGGTGTGTAATTTAGAGCATGTGACTGTAATTAATAGCACTGTATTGTATATTTGTAAGTTGCTAAGAGAGTAGACCTTAAAAGTTCTTATCACAGGAACAAAAATGCATCAATATAACAATGTATGGTGACAAATGTTAACTAGACTTATCACAGTGATCATTTTGTATTATATACAAATATTGAGTCATTATGTTGTACACGTGAAACTAATGTAATGTTATGTCAATTATACATCAATAAAAATATAAAAATAAAAGATTTGCCAGGTATATATTAATTGGAGTACATATTTAAAATATATTACCAAAATTTAAATATAAAATAATGACCATTATCTAGTACTAGTAGTACAAGTTCAAAATAATTTTATATGTAGAAGAAAATGACCTGTCACACACTAACTGCCTTATTCCCTGATTAATGTATCTATGACAGATATTTAACTGTCAGAAAGGACATAAACTATGGAAAATATTTACTTACGATGGACTTTTATTTCCTCTTCAGATTCCATTTGTGAAATTATTTTAGTAAGAGGTGAAATATTATTAGAAATGAAGAAATTCCAGAGCAAATAAGGGGATGGGGTAGTGAATCTCTTATTACCCTCTTGGGTCCTCACTAGCCCAGGCAAACTTTGTCAAACATATTTTCTCTTGTTTCCATTTGAAAGATACATAATAGTTGACCTTGAGTGTTGCACCTTGTTTCTCCCATCCATTGAGAAATGGTTCTCATAGACCTCTGAGCAATTAAACATTCTAACACACACACACACACACACACACACACACAGAGGTTGTGAGCAACCAGGCTCCTCTAAGAATTTCAAAACTTTCAGGTAGGTGGTGACACAAATCCAATGATTAAGGCTAAGCATGGAAGAGAATCATTTATTTCGTATAACAACGTAATCTCCCATATGAAATATATTAATCTTAGATTTAGCAGCGTTATGTTTTCTGTCTTCATATGTTGGTCATTATGCCAAAAATAATCTTTCCTCCTTCCTTTGCCCAGCGCCTACTTGGCTAACATGTACTTCAAACTAAGATAGAATTCCCCAATAAAAAAAGAAATCTTCCCTCAGCCTGCCATTAGATTATAAATAGTAGGCTTTGTGCTAATTAGTTTTAAGCAAACCTCTTCAATGTATTTACCATTTGATTTCTGTCTCTCCCATGAGGCTGAAAATTCCTTGAGGGAAATAATTATGGTATATTTCCATAGTATAGTATCTAGCACAATATTTGAGACAGTAACTGTTCATAGAATAAATATCTTAATATATAGACTTGTAGAACTCTTTTACATTTGAGAAAGTACCTACTTATAGCAACAGAAAAAAAGTTATATTATACATTGCTGATATTTTGATCATTGCCTCAAAAGTGGCACAGATTAAATAGTAAAAAAGAAAAAGTAGTAAAATGAAAACATCCTGATATATAAGTTCACCCAATTTTACACCATAATAACATGTATTTAACAATAAATCTCAGAATCTTTTTAGTATCTCTTAGACCCAGACAACTGGGACCCTGGATGTGGACCCTGGTCTTTAGAACACTTGCAATCACTCTTTTGTCTATATCCTCAGGGGCAAAGAGTCCTCAGGTGTAAGTGGACATACTCATCTGGAGCCTGTACCTTCTTCTCTATGCCATGCTCCTGATAATCTATGTTTTGGGTATTCTCTGCCTACACCCATATCTATGTTTTCTATGACTACACCCAATCTATGTTTTGGGAATTCTCTGCCTCTACCCATAATATTACTTCTGGACCTGCTTATTGTCTTTCTTCCCCAATATAAAGGTTATTCATTTAGGATGTTCCTTAGGTTTTTTTGTTAGCCTTCTCATGGGACAATAATGATTTATTTATTTTAATCTCTGATATTCCAAAAGAATTGGAAGATGTTTATATGAACCTCAGGTCCAATTAATTTGGTGTTGAGTCTAAAATATTCCCCAGCTTAGGGCATGACTGTCTGGCACACTCCTCAAATAAACTAATTTTAATTCTCTTGAAAATGTATCTTTCCTTACTATTCTTTATCAATACTTTATCAATGGTGTCTCCTGGTTTCCATACATAATGGCTATGATATTGTTCCTTTTCAATATTCTCCCCAGGACTGTCTTGTGCCAGGCTACATTTCTGATCAATATCTCATGATTTTAATGCCAGGGCCTAAGAGAAAATAATGTCTCCCCACTGGCTATTCATGCTATTCCAGTCAAGTGTATGTCTTGAAAGAAAGTAGAAGAAGAAACTTTTTCAGAGTTGGGTCTAACCCTGACATAGTCCCTACAAAACGACATTACCCAAGAACCTATGACTTAACCTCCTCCCTGATCACTTGGTTTTGCATTATCTGTGGCAGTTGGAACGTCAATCCCCCAAACACATCTGGGAATGATGAAATTGCTATGGCTAAACAGTGTATACAAAGTAAGAACTTGCCCATCCAGGACCCTGACTTTCAAAAGTCTGTCACAAAAAAACTATCTGGTCCTCCCTAAGAGAGTAAGACAAGAGAGAGACTTCAGGAGGAATCTAAGTTCTCAGGCCCTACATTTTGTCATGGAGTCTTCCTCGACCAGTGTTGGTGGACTTACTGCTGGTTTTCAGTTCTCACAGATCTGAAGTCTCTAAATGGGATTTCTGGAAAGAAGCCAGCTCAAGACTATGCACATATGTATTGCTGGCCTGCTTTGTTTTATTCCTAGGAAGTCTTCAAGATGAAGTGCATTCGCTGGGTTAGAATTTGCATTTTGTGGTTTCCGTACTTTTCTAAATAAAACTAAGGTTCAATAATTCTGCAAAATTAAAATATGATAAACTGGACAAGTTACGTGTTTCCTTTTTGCCTCTAGTCTGAAGGAATTATTTTGGTGCTGTTATTAATAAAAGTTTGGAAATGAGGTTTTAATTGTTTATCTAGACATGAACAAATAGATATATTCATTACACAGCAAGCCTTAAGTGCATGCATGAGATGCATGATTTTGAAACATATCAAAATAAATGTTGGGATCCAAGGGAGAAAACCACATTATTTATCACAATATTTTAATGATCTTTCAAAATGAAATGAATTACATATAATTACATTTGTGATGTAAGCCTGCATTTTCCTTTTTTTGAGGTCACAATGTATCAGTATGTTATCATAAGATGTAGTGGTAATATTATGATTCTTTGTAAATAGATTGTTATATAGCTAAGATTCATATAGTATCTCCACTAAGATAAACATAATATACAAAAAACGCATTTAAATTGTACTTTAAACAAGATGAATAATTAAAGTTCATATTAGAAAATGTTTTATTTTTGCTTTTCTCACAGAGAAGTTTTAAGCCTAAGTATTTTTGTGAATAACTTATTGCATATAACTTCTCATTATAAAACAGCTACTTCCTAGCTATATAACCGTGAGTAAGTTATTTAAATGTTATACTTCAGTTTTCTCACCTATAAAATAAGGATAGTTATAGTACCTTTCTCACAGAGTTATTAGTAAGATTAAGTAATTTATATGTCAAGCTCTTAGACTGACGATGATGCTGAGCATGAGGACTGCAATGATGGTAAGGCAAGACATGTTTATAGTCACTGACTAGACAGGTTACTGAAGAGGCTGTACTGTATTAGGAGATGCATTGCCAAAATGAGTTAAGCCATGTTATACATTACCTATCCTGTTGGATAAGGGAACATATATTTTATGTTAATGGGTTTGGGTAAACATTGAAAATGGTTGGACAAGAGAATACTAATAAATTCAATTAGATAATTATCTATCAAATATAGTTTATGAACTCATATAATGTATGATTCAGATATCTGCAATATCAGAGGACAAGAACAAGTAAAAATAATATGTTATACTTAAAACTACTTTCTATTCCTTACTCTGAAATTCACATTTATAAAAATTAGTGATATCTAATCTCTTAATTTCAAACTTATGGTTACTAAAGGGGAAAGGGGAGATAAATTAGGAGTTTGGGATTAACATATACACACTACTATATATAAAATATATAACCAGCAAGCACCTACTGTATAGCACAAGGAACTGTACTCAATATTTTGTAATAAGCTATAAGAGAAAAAATCTGAAAAAAGAATATATATGTGTATGTGTGTATATATACGTATATATGACTGAATCATTGTGCTGTACACCTGAAACTAACACAACATTGTAAATCAACTATGCTTCAATAAAAAAAATTTAGTGATAAAATTTTTAGGTGTTTCCATATGTGTATGGAAGCACAAGAGACCCCAAATAGCTAAAGCAATCTTGAGAAAGAAAAAGGAAGCTGGAGGAATCAGGCTCTCTGACTTCAAACTATACTACAGGGCTACAGTAATCAAGACAGCATGGTACTGGCACGAAAATAGAAATATAGATCAGTGGAACAGGATAGAAAGTCCAGAGATAAACCCACTAATCTATGGTCACCTAATCTATGAAAAAGAAGGCAAGAATATACAATGTAGAAAAGACAGCCTCTTCAATAAGTAGTACTGGGAAAACTGGACAGCTACATGTAAAAGAATGAAATTAGAACATTCTCTAACACCATACACAAAAATAAACTCAAAATGTATTAACAATCTAAATGTAAGCCCGGATACTATAAAACTCTTAGAAGAAACATAGGCAGAATGCTCTTTGACATAAATCAAGATCTTTTTTGATCCACCTCCTAGACTAATGAAAATAAAAACAAAAATAAACAAATGGGACCTAATTAAAGTTAAAAGCTTTTGCACAGCAAAGGAAACCATAAACAAAACAAAAAAGACAACCCACAGAATGGGAGAAAATATTTGCAAATGCAGCAACCAACAAGGGATCAATCTCCAAAATATACAAAGAGCTCATGCAGCTCAATATCAAAAAAAACCAAACAACCTAGTCAAAAAATGGGTGGAAAATCTAAATAGATATTTCTCCAAAGAAGACATACAGATAGCCAAGAGGCACATGAAAAGATGCTCAACATCACTAACTATCAGAGAAATGCAAATCAAAATGACAATGAGGTATCATCTCACACCACTCAGAATGGCCATCGTCACAAAATCTACAAATAATAAATGCAGGAGAGGGTGTGGAGAAAAGGGAACCCTCTTGCACTCTTGGTGGGAATGTAAGTTGGTACAACCACTATGGAGAACAGTATGGATGTTCCTTAAAACACTAAAAATAGAGCTACAGTATGATGCAGCAATCCCGCTCCTGGACATATACCCTGAGAAAAATATATTTTGAAAAGGTACATGCATCCAGTGTTCATTGCAGCACTATTTACAATAGCCAGGACATGGAAGAAACCTAATTGTCCATCAACAGAAGAATGGATAATGAAGATGTAGTACATATACACAACAGAATATTAATCAGCCATAAAAAGGAATGACATAATGCCATTTGCAGTAACATGGATGGACCTAGAGATTGTCATACTGAGTGAAGTAAGGCAGAGGAAGACAAATAACATATGATATCACTTATATACGGAATCTAAAAAAATTGCTACAAACAAAACTATTTATAAAACAGAAATAGAGTCACAGATGTAGAAAACAACCTTATGGTTACCAAGATGGAAAGGGGGGGCAGGGATAAATTGGGAGATTGGGATTGATATACACACACTGCTATATATTAAACAGATAACTAATAAGAACCTACTGTATAGCACAGGGAACTCTACTCAATACTCTGTAATGACCTATATGGGAAAAGAATCTTAAAAAGAGTGGATATATGTGTATGTATAACTGATTCACTTTGTTTTACACCTGATACTAATACAACATTGTAAATCAACTATACTCCAATAAAAATTAATTTAAAAAATTAAGTTTTTAGGTGGATAAAATTTGTTCATTTAGATAAAACTGAATAAAATATTTTTTATAACTAATATATGCTGAATTATAAATTCTTCATTATCTCAGCATGTAAAATTTAAAAACAAAAATAAACATTATAATTTCTGTTCATCTACATTATTTATCTCAAATGGTATGAAGTGCTTAAACAATGTCTAGCACATTGGAAAGAATTCATAATTTCTTTTTTTGAACTTAAAATTTTGCAAAATAATGTTCATTAAGAAAAGTATACGTACTGATAAACTGCACAAGATGAGTATTTATGCTACAACCACAGAGAAGCTTAAAATATGGAATACTGCCAGTATTCCATAAACACTTTTCACCTATTTCCCAAACACTCCTAACCCTATTCCTCCTCTCCAAAGTAACAGTTATCTTGATATCTAACACTGATTTTTTAAATTTTATATGCATAATAAATATATATAACATATATATAATATGTTCATAATTATATGAACATTGTATGTCTGGATTAGTCAATATTCTTTTGTGTCTGGCTACTTTTTTTCCCAAAATTTCCCCCCAATTTTGATTTGTAACCTGCATTCATGTTGATTTGGTAGCCACAGATTTTTCTTTGTCATTTCTGTATAATATTTTACGGTATGGATCTCTTTAGTCATTTGTCAAAGTATTAAGTTACTATAAAGGTGAATGCAGTATTGGAAAATTTACTCTCAATTTCACAGCAAAGTAGGTGAGTGAGGACTGGCAATGATGAAAGGGAAAAGGAAAAATGATAAAAGAAAAATTTCAAGAAATCTGATTCTGTCTTAGTTCAGACTGTTATAACAAGATACCATAGACTGGGTGGCTTAAACAACAAATTTGTTTCATAGGCTAGAAGTATGGGATAAGTGTGTCAGTCTGGTGGGGCTTTGGTAAGAGCCCTCTTCCTTGTTTCCTAGTGTGGAGGAAAAGAAAGTGAAAGTGTCTCTTCTTATATGGACACGAATCCCTACTTACCTCTCAAAGACCTCACCTCCTAATACCATCATATTCTCTCACACAGGGGTTAGGATTTCAACATATGACTTTTGAAGAAACACGAATATCTAGTCCACTAGTCCATAACAGTTTAGGATCAACTGTCAATTTCAATGATTTGGAATTTCACCACATTT
Source organism: Balaenoptera ricei (assembly GCF_028023285.1). Taxonomy (NCBI): domain Eukaryota; kingdom Metazoa; phylum Chordata; class Mammalia; order Artiodactyla; family Balaenopteridae; genus Balaenoptera; species Balaenoptera ricei. Next base: position 58,020,606 of record NC_082643.1, read on the forward strand.
TCTACTCTTATTCCATTTCATATTTTCCTTGTCTTCCTAAGGATAGGGTTGCGAGTGTATCTGATAAAAGTACAGGTCCCCAGCCAATATGAAAGTCACATATGTGCACATTTTCTTCCCTTTTTATTTGTATAAGTATGTTGCACAGGGAATACTTAAAGTAAAAATTCATTTTTTTCCCTAACATTCAAATTTAACTAGGGGCCTGTATTTTACTTATAATCCCTATGCAAGGGATGACATACACATACTAATGTGAACCTATTGTTTTTCTGCAGCATATATGAAATTCAAGTTCCTTGTATACTATGAACTCATTGTTAAGCATCTATTTGAAAAACTAATCTTTCTTCCAGATTCCAAATAAAAGGTTTAGGTAGTAACACTATTTTGTATTGTATGTCATTATTCATTTAAAAATAAAACAGAGCAAATGCAAAATATAAATATAAATCTTCAAAAGTGTATTGAGGAAATGGTCAGTGAATGCTCTGTCATTACCTCATAAAAATAAATAAGAACGAATTGAAGAAAGAAGAGGAGAGAATGTTGGATGAAAGGAAGGAAGGGAGGGGCAGAGGGAGGGAGGGAAGAAGGGAGGATAAATAACTTCTGTGAACAACCTAATAAAAGAAACCTGCTCATCAACATAAACATTAAAAAGTGACAGGAAAGATGGAAGGAAGCAAGAAATCTGACCAAGGAATCTAGCCATTTAAGATATAAATCGAAATAAAGGACATAAAAATGAATAAGCCACAGATAAAGAACCAGTATATGTAGTTATTCCACTGAATTTCTAGATAGCAGTTCAAATTATTATTAAGAAAATAAATATTTTAAAGGTTGGGAGTTTAAAAAAATGATACTGTAGCTAACAATCAGAGCTGAGGAGGTGGAGGAAATGTAAGCACCTCATCACAGCAGAGAGGCAAATATACCTATAATCAAGACGTATTTGAAAGAAATAGATATTCCAACCACATTAATTTTTGTCATAACATTTTGTTACCAACAGTTAAATCTTTTAAGTAATAGTATTCCTTGCCTTGCAGATACTGAATTTTAGCCATTTCCTCACTTTCAATTTAACTATAAATTTTTTTTTAATTTATTTGTTTATTTATTTTTGTCTGCATTGAGTCTTCGTTGCTGCGTGGCTTTCTCTATTTTGAAAGCACAGGCTCAGTAGCTGTGGCACACGGGCCCAGTTGATCCGTGGCATGTGTTATCCTCCTGGACCAGGGCTCCAACCCGTGTCTCCTGCATTGGCAGGCAGACTCTCAACCACTGAACAACCAGGGAAGCCCTTTTTTTAAAAAAAAAATATATTTGTTTATTTATTTGGCTCCACTGGGTCTTAGTTGTGGCACATGGGATCTTCGTTGAGGCATGCAGGATCTTTCGTTGCAGGTGTGCGGGCTTCTCTCTAGTTGTGGTGTGCCGGCTCTAGAGTGCAGGCTCAGTAGTTGTAGTGCACAGGCTTAGTTGCTCCACAGCATGTGGGATCTTACTTCCCCCACCAGGGATCGAACCCATGTCCCCTGCATTGGAAGGCAGATTCCTAACCAATGGACCAGCAGGGAAGTCCTTGTAATTTAAATATAACTTAATAATCCATATTCAAATAACTACATATAATATGGCCAAAATTGTATAGAAGTATTTTAATCAGACTCTAATTTTTTTATAAACAAATCAAGGTGTCTGGAAAGATACTAACCTAATTCTAATAATAATGCCTATTTCCTGGTAGTGAAAAGTAGATCAATTAAATTTTGTTTTCCTTTCATATAGTCAATTTGCTAAAATAAAAATTTACTCTTTTTCCAAAAATAATAATTTGACTTTTTTTGTGATAAGTATAATTATTAGCAGCCAGGGACTTACTTTAAGTATTGGAGAATATAGAAAATTTTGTAAGAGAAAGTTAAAGTAGGGATTTCATCACATTTAAAAAAGAGTCTAAAAGTAAACATGAAATTGGATTGTTGTGAAATAATCAGGATAATAGCAAAAACAACAACAAAAACAATTGTAACGAGGTTTCATATCTGATTTACTCAGATTTTTTTTTAAAGTACCACCAGCTATTATATGTTTTTTCCTCTCAAATGTACTTAAGCTATGATTAAATACTCTTTATGGGAGGTTAGTGTACACCACTTTATGTAGAATCAGAGGCACATTATAAATAATAACATCATGTTTTGTGTATGGATAATGAAACAGGAATTTGGAAGTCTTTAATTAAACATTCTGAATACTAGCATAGGTTTTCTGTTTGCAAAGTGAATGAATTTCGAATATATTATTTCCAGTATTTTAGATCCAGTACTAAAATCTTGAAATGATCTATAACCACAGGTTAGTTAATCTTACCAACATTTTTTTTCTCAAGCTCTAATCTGGAATAAAGGTTAGAACTGAAACAGCAAGTTATTATCTAGAGCTTATGTGAACCTTCCATCTCTCTGTGGGATCTGCCAGCAAAGAGCCTCATAATGAAAAAGGGTAATAATGTATTTCAGTATGGAGACGCTTGTCCACTAATTCAAGTGTTGATTTGTGATTTTTGTATTGTGATTTTTATTTTTGTATTAACATCTGTTCATGGAGATGACAAGTTGATGTGGGAATAGGGATTACAAGTATATTCCCAATTGAGTTAATGGGTGTTATATTATCTCCTATTAAAACAAATAGTTGGCTTTAAAAATTCAGTGCTAATATCTATGTCACAGATTTGCCCAAGAGGGAATTTTACTATGGTTTCCTGTGGGATATGGTAAATGCAAATAATATTTTAAACTGTCCTATATTAACAGATGGCTCAGCAGATGATTTTACTTCAGACATTCCTGCCTGATGCTAGGTTGTGCAGGGTCGGCCGAGATAATAACCATGGAAGCTCAAATCTCCTTATTCACAAGGATTCAATAAGGACTGTGTAGCCACATCAAGATTTGAAGACTCTGAAAGACAGCGTGTGTATCTGGAACCTACCAAATAGCATTTAGGAAGGCTAAAATGATGGATCATGAAGAGAAGAATTAATTTCTGAAGGTCACCAGGGTAGTCAAGAAAATTACTACAAACATTCACCACAATAGATTAGACCAAAAGAACAAACTTTAGTGCATCAAATAAAGCAATTTTAAGAAATTATTTGAATGATGACAGTCAATGTTCGGAAATTATTTTATTCAGTTTATTCTTTTACTTTAAACATTCATAAAGGAAACCTCAGGTAGGAATTTCCCAATTCTCAGATCAAACTAAGACACTGAAATCTCTAGTTAACTATTTTCCTCACATAGATGTTCATAAAAATTAACCAAAGTTAAAAACATGACAAATGATCACTGTGTGTCTTTGCAAAGCTATCCTAGAGCATTGTCCAAAAATTCTGCCTCGGGCTTCCCTAGTGGCGCAGTGGTTGGGAATCTGCCTGCCAATGCAGGGGACATGGGTTCGAGCCCTGGTCTGGGGACATCTCACATGCCGTGGAGCAGCTGGGCCCGTGAGCCACAATTACTGAGTCTGCGCGTCTGGAGCCTGTGCTCCGCAACAAGAGAGGTCGCGATAGTGAGAGGCCCGCGCACCGCGATGAAGAGTGGTCCCCGCTTGCCACAACTAGAGAAAGTCCTCACACAGAAACGAAGACCCAACACAGCCAAAAATAAATAAATAAATAGATAAATTAATTAATTAAAAAGAAATGTTTAAAAAAAAATATTCTGCCTCAAGTCATCTGAAGCCAAAGGGGTATCTCTGTTATTTGATTATTTTGTTTGCTGTTTATTATGACCCACTGTCTGTAAGGTTAGATGCTACTTTGAAGAATATTGATAATTTGCAAATAATTTTATCTGGTAGAAATGCTAATAATGTCTGTTAGGAAAGATAATGCCCAACTTACACAAAGTTGTACATTAATAAGTTACTCTTCTCTCTGACAGAAAAGTATGTTTTAATTTAGGGTACAAACTCAATTTCTTATAACTTCTGAGAAATAATAGTTCAGTCCAAGAAAATGTACTGAGTTGAAGTAAAGAGAGTCCTGACTATGTGTTAAGAAGGCAGTTGGTAGAGAATGCAAAATAGGTTTCTATTATCCGAGAACAGAGAATTAAACACTAAACTATGCATATTTAAAACTTTTTTATGTTCACACCAAAACAAAAATTTTTTTGTTAAGAATACAGAAAGAATAGAAGCTATACCAAACAACATTTCTGCTTCTTATCTGGAGTACTTGATTGGGCTTCTAAAGCTAGAGGTGTGTGAGTCTGAAAAGATATTATTTCTAGTATAAAAAATTTCCAAAAGAAAGGATTTTCCAATTAGAATCATTAAAAATTCCAGGCTTGGAGTTAAGTTCAGTTTGAGCAATATATTGACCTATTTTTTTTTAAGGATTTCTTTCCCACCATATATTTTCCATTCATTTTCCTAAGCTTAGTCACTTCAACAAGACTCTTTCACTTGTTTGGTTCCACATGAAATCTCAACTTCTACCCTGTTTATACTTCTAGTTTAGCTAGAGCCTTCTTTTAGACCCATTGAATTCTGCAGAAATGATGTGATCCCTATCTATATTCCCTAGAATCTCTATTCAAAATCTCACTATTTGCCACGTTCAGACATTAAATTAGCATTTTATATTATTTTTAATAATCTTTAAAACAATCTTGTGAGAAAGTGAAATTTGGAAAGATTAAAGAATTCACTCAAAACTATGCTGCTACAGCTATTGTATTAGGGTTACAATAACTTTTGGAGAGATTATGAAGTTTGAAAGTTATAACCCAGTTATTTAAATTTTTTCTATCCATTTTTTCAAAATAGATCTAACTCCACTACCTTACACTTAATGAGCATAGTATATTTCCCCTCTATTTCAGTGTCTTTCTTCATCTAGTCCTTTTACATCCCATAAAAAGTACAAAAACATTCTTAGGAACCTTTTTAAAATCATGTAGTTAGTGCTTTTCATTTTTCTTATATTCATTCAAATTAAACTACTCTCTTTTTCTTGATTATAATTAGCCTCTTTCATATATATCTATGAAAGACATAAAGACATAAACTTCTCTTCTCAAGACATAAACCTCTTCTCAAGACATAAACTTCACCAAAACATATAAATATATGAACTTTTAAAAAGCTTATCTTATCTCAAATTCTGCTCCTGGAAAGAAGGAATAGACATACTTTTGACTATTTCTCCCAATAAGTGTAATGGAAAACCCTGGACATTACATTTAAAACAAATATAAGACTGAAGTTTAGAGAAGAGAAGGAAAACCAGTTAGGCACCTCAGGACCCAGGAATAACAGTGTAGTGAGTTCCCTGAGTTTTCTTTTTGCCTTATACCACAGACTTTGAGGGGGGAAAGCCCATAGCCTCAAAATGTCAATGGACATAGCAAAAAAGTCCCAAACAAAGGCTGCCTTCTCTCACCAAAGGACAAGGAAAGAGGCAGCCTAAAGAAAGAAAACCGTACATAATAACCACTCTATGCCATTGAAACACCACAGAAGAAACTGTGGTGAAACCCCACCCATGCCAGCAAAGACCAAGTGGGGAGCCTGCATGTGAACTCTCTCTAGGCTATAACAAGGCACTACAACCCCCCAAGTAGTTTAATGTCAGAGAAGGCAGAGTAAGGAGCCAGGACTTTTATCCCCAACACTGAGATAACTCCCTTCTTCCCCCACTTGTGGTATCATTGAAGATCACATAGGGAGCCCAGACTTCAACTGACACTTGTCTCTACCAAGGCATCCCTCCCCACCAAAATGGTGTCATCCAGTAAACTTGAAGAATTAGGGAACTTGAAGACAGAATGATAGAAATACCCAATCTGGGAAAACAGGCTAAAAAAATGATAAATAGAGGTTCAGAGACCTGTCAGACCTAATATTTGTGTCATTTGAATTCCAAAAGGAAAGGAAAAAATGGGCTGGGCTGGAAAAGTACTCAAATAATGTCTGAAAAGTTTCCATATTTGACAAAAGACAAAAACCTACAGATTCAAGAGGCTGAAAAGATTCCACATTTGATAAACCAAAAATAATCCACATCAAGACAAATCACAGTAGAACTTCTGAAAACTAAAGACAGACAAAGAAAATGTCTTGAAAACAGAAGGAAAAAATAACACCTTACCTATAAGGAGAAAATAATTCAATTGATAAGATTCCTCATAAGGAATTATGGAGGCCAAAGAGATATAGCATGACATATTTCAAGTGCTGGAAGAAAAGGACTGTCAACACAGAATTTTCTGTCTAGCAAAAATATGCTTAAGGATGAAGGGGAATTCAAGATATTTGTAGATGAAGGGAAACTCAGATGGTGTCACCAGTAGACATGTCTTTAAAGAATAAAGAATATTTTCTAAATACAAATTGATAAAAGAAGGAATCTTGGAACATCAAAAAGTAAAGAAGTACAATGGAAAATTTTTAAATATGAGTAAATTATTTTCACCTCTTGAGCTTTTTAAATTGTGTTTGTTGGTTGAAGAAAAAATTCTAACACTGTCTCATACAGTTCTAAATGTATGCAGAAATAATATTTAAGATAATTATAAATGGTGAGGGAAAAAGGAGGCAAAAGTAGGTAGGGTTTCCAAACTCAGTTCAAAATGGCAGGATATTGATAACAGTAGAATTACTGTTATCAGTAATTCTGATAACAGTAATCCTACTGTTATTTTGTGAATAACAGTATTAATTTGTGAATATTAATTGTAATATCTAGAGCAACTCTAAAAATTCTACAGAAAGAGATATACTCAAAAATACAGTAAATAAATCAAAAAAGAATTATAAAAATGGCCAAGTAACTCACAATTGAACAGGAAAAAGGAAACAGAAAAATAGAGAAAATGAAGAGAAAACAAAAAATTAAATGGTAGAATTAGGCTTAATATATCAATAAATATTTTTAAGGTAAATGGTTTAAACCAAGACACATATTAATCAAACTATCAAAAATTAAAAACAAAGAAAACTATTAAAAGTAGCAAGGGAAAAGCAACAAATAACATACAAGGGAATCCCCATAAGGTTATCAACTGACCTTTCAGCACAAATGCTATAGGCTAGAAGGGAGTGGCTGGATATATTTCAAGTGATGAAAGGGAAAAACCTACAGCCAAGACTACTCTACCCAGCAAAACTCTCCTTCAGATTTTATAGAGAAATCAAAAGCTTTACAGACAAGCAAAAGCTAAGAGAATTCTGCACCACCAAACCAGCTTTACAACAAATGCTAAAATAACTTCTCTAGGCAGGAAACACAAGAGAAGGAAAAGACCCACAAAAACAAACCCAAAACAATTAAGAAAATGGTATTAGGAACATACAAATCGATAATTACTTTAAATGTAAATGGATTAAATGCTGCAACCAAAAGACACAGACTGGATGAATGGTTACAAAAACAAGACCCATATATATGTTGTCTACTAGTGACTATTTCAGATGTAGGGACACATACAGACTGAAAGTGAGGGGATGGAAAAAGATATTCCATGCAAGTGGAAATCAAAAGAAAGTTGGAGTAGCAATACTCATATCAGACAAAATAGACATTAGAATAAAGACTGTCACAAGAGACAAGGAAGGACACTACATAATGATCAAGGGGTCAATCCAAGAAGAAGATATAACAATTGTAAATATTATGCACCCAACATAGGAGAACCTCAGTACATAAGGCAAATCCTAACAGCCATAAAAGGGGAAATCAACATTAACACAATAATAGTGGGGGACTTTAACACCACTTACACAAATGGATAGATCATCCAGAGAGAAAATTAATAAGGAAACACAAGCCTTAAATGACTCATTAGACCAGATAGACTTAACTGGTATTTATAGGACATTCCATCCGAAAGCAGCAGAATACACTGCCTTCTCAAGTGCACATGGAACATTTTCCAGATAGATCACATCTTGGGTCACAAATCAAACCTTGGTAAATTTAAGAAAATTGAAATCTTATCAAGCATCTTTTCTGCCCACAATGCTATGAGATTAGAAATCAACTACAGAAAAAAAGTCTTAAAAACACAAACCCATGGAGGCTAAACAATATGCTACTAAATAACCAAGAGACCACTGAAGAAATCAGAGAGGAAATCAAGAAATACCTAGAAAAAAATGACAATGAAAACACAATGACCCAAAACCTATGGAATGCAGCAAAAGCAGTTCTAAGAGGGAAGTTTATAGCAATACAATCTTACCTCAAGAAACAAGAAAAACTCTCAAATAAACAACCTAACCTTACACCTAAAGGAGCTAAGAAGAACAAATGAAGCCCAAAGTTAGTAGAAGGAAAGGAGTCATTAAGATCAGAGCAGAAATAAATGAAATACAAATGAAAAAAAACACAATAGCAAAGATCAGTAAAACTAAAAGCTGGTTCTTTGAGAAGATAAACCAAATTGATAAACCTTTAGCCAGACTCACTGAGAAAAAAAATGAAGAGGACTCAAATCAATAAAATTAGAAATGAAAAAGGAGAAGTTACAACTGGCACTGCAGAAATACGGATCATAAGATATTACTACAAGCAACTATGTGCCAATAAAATGGACAACCTGGAAGCAATGGACAAATTCTTAGAAAGATACAACCTTCCAAGACTGAACCAGGAAGAAATAGAAAATATGAATAGAGCAATCACAAGTAATGAAATTGAAACTGTGATTAAAAATCTTCCAACAAACTATAGTCTAGGACCAGATGGTTTAACAGGCAAATTCTATCAAACATTTAGAAAAGAGCTAACATCTATCCTTCTCAAACTCTTCCAAAAAATTGCAGAGGGAGGAACACTCCTAAACACATTCTATGAGGCCACCATGACCCTAAAACCAAAACCAGACAAAGATATCACCAGAAAAGAAAATTACAGGCCAATATCACTGATGAACACAGAAGCAAAAATCATCAACAAAATACTAGCAAACCAAATCCAACAACACATTAAAAGGATCATACACCATGATTAAGTGGGATTTATCCGAGGGATGCAAGGATTCTTCAACATACGTGAATTGATCAATGTGATACACCACATTAACAAACTGAAGAATAAAAAGCATATGATCGCCTGAATAGACAGAGAAAAAGCTTTTTACACAATTCAACACCATTTATGATAAAAACTCTCCAGAAAGTGGGCATAGAGGGAATCTATCTCAACATAATAAAGGCCATATATGACAAACCATATATGACAGCAAACATTATTCTCAATGGTGAAAAACTGAAAGCATCTCCTCAAAAATCAGGAACAAGAAAAGGGTGCCCACTCTCACCACTATTATTCAATATACATTTGGAAGTCCTAGCCACAGCAATCAGAGAAGAAAAAGAAATAAAAGGAATACAGATTGGTAACGAAGAATAAAACTGTCACTGTTTGCAGATGACATGACATTATACATAGAAAATCCTAAACATGCCACCAGAAAACTACTAGAGCTAATCAATGAATTTAGTAGTCACAGGATACAAAAGTAATATACAGAAATCTCTTGCAACCCTATACACTAACAACGAAATATCAGCAAGAGAAATTAAGGAAACAATCACATTTACCATTGCAACAAAAAGAATAAAATGCCTAGGAATAAACCTACCTAAGGAGGTAAAAGACCTGTATGCAGAAAACTATAAGATACTGATGAAAGAAATCAAAGACGACACAACACATGCAGAGATATACCATGATCTTGGATTGGAAGACTCAATCTTGTAAAAATGACTATACTACCAAAAGCAATATACAGATGAAATCCCTATCAAATTACCAATGGCACTTTTCAGAGAACTAGAACAAAAAATTTACAATTTGTATGGAAACACAAAAGGCCTCAAATAGCAAAACCAATCTTGAGAAAAAAAAAGGAGCTGGAGGAATCAGGTCCCCTGACTTCAGATTATACTACAGGGCTACAGTAATTAAGACAGCATGGTACTGACACAAAAACAGATATATAGATCAATGCAACAGGATAGAAAGCCCAGACATAAACCCACGCACCTATGGTCACCTAATCTATGACAAACTAGGCAAAAATATACAATGGAGAAAAGACAGCCTCCTCAATAATTGGCACTGGAAAAACTGGACAGTTACATGTAAAAGAATGAAATTAGGGCTTCCCTGGTGGTGCAGTGGTTGAGAGTCTGCCTGCCATTGCAGGGGTCATGGGTTCAAGCCCTGGTCTGGGAGGATCCCACATGCCGCAGAGCAGCTGGGCCCGTGAGCCACAATTACTGAGCCTGCGCGTCTGGAGCCTGTGCTCCACGACAAGAGAGGCCGAGATAATGAGAGGCCCGCGCACCGCGATGAAGAGTGGCCCCCACTTGCTGCAACTGGAGAAAGCCCTCGCACAGAAATGAAGACCCAACACAGCCATAAATAAATAAATAAATAAATAAATAAGTAAATGTAAAAAAAAAAAAAAAAAAAATGAAATTAGAACACTCCCTAACACCATACACAAAAATAAACTCAAAATAGATTAAAGACCTAAATGTAAGTCCAGACACTATAAAACTCTTAGAGGAAAATATAGGCAGAATGTTCTTTAACAAAAATTACAGCAAGATCTTTTTTGACCCACCTCCTAGAGTAATAAGAATAAAAACAAAAGTAAACAAATGGGACCTAATTAAACTTAAAAGCTTTTGCACAGCAAGGAAACCATAAACAAGACAAAAAGACAACCTGCAGAATGGTAGAAAAGATTTGCAAATGAAGCAGCCAACAAGGGATTAATCTCCAAAATATACAAACAGCTCATGCAGCTCAATATCAAAAATCAACCCAATCAAAAAATGGGCAGATGACCTAAATAGACATTTCTCCAAAGACAACATACAGATAGCCAACAAACACATGAAAAGATGCTCAACATCACTAATTATTAGAAAAATGCAAATCAAAACTATAAAGGGTATCACCTCACACCAGTCAGAATGACCATCATTACAAATCTACAAACAATAAATGCTGGAGAGGGTGTGGAGAAAAGGGAACCCTCCTATACTGTTGGTGGAAATGTAAACTGGTACAGCCACTATGGAGATCAATATGTAGGTTCCTTAGAAAAGTAAAAATAGAGCTACCATGTGATCCAGGAATCCCAATCCTGGGCATATATCCAGAGAAAACCATAATTTGAATAGATACATGCACGCCAGTATTCATTGCAGCACTATTTACAGTAGCCAGGACATGGAAGCAACCTAAATGTCCATCAACAGAGGAATGGATAAGGAAGATGTGGTATATATATACAATGGAATGTTACTCAGCCATGAAAAAGAATGACATAATGCCCTTTGCAGTAACATGGAGGGACCTAGCGATGATCATACTGAGTGAAATAAGGCAGAGAAATACATATCATATGATATCGTTTATATGTGGAATCTAAAAAAAAAGCTACAAACAAACCTATTTATTAAAACAGAAATAGAGTCACAGATATAGAAAACAACCAATGGGGAAAGGCAGGTGGGGGAGAGGGATAAATTGGGAGACTGGGACTGACCTATACACACTGCTATATACTAAATAGATAACTAATAAGAATCTACTGTATAGCACAGGGAACACTACTCAATACTCTGTAATGACCTATATGGAAAAAGAGCCTTAAAAAGAGTGGATACATTTTTATATATAACTGATTCACTTTGTTGTACACCTGAAACTAACACAACATTGTAAATCAACTATATTCCAATAAAAATTAATTTAAAAAAATAAAGTTTTTAGGTATATAAAATTTGGTGATTAAGATAAAACTGAATAAAATTGTTTTTTAAAAATAATATATACTGAATTATAACTTTTTCATTATCTCAGCACATAAAAATTAAAAAATAAAAATAAATATAATTTCTGATCATCCACATTATTTGTTTTGCCTCTTAAATGGTATTAAGTGTTTAAACAATGTCTTGCACATTGGAAAGAACTCAATTTCTTTTTTTGACTTAAAATTTTGCAAAATAATGTTCACTGAGAAAAGTATACTTAGAATAAATGTATATTTCAAATTAATAATCTAAGCTCCCACTTCAAGAAACTAGGAAAAGAACAAAATCACCAAAGATATTCACAAGGCAAGAAAAACATAGAGCAGAAATCAAAAAAAAACTGAAATGAGAAGAACAATGCAACAAAGTTTGATTCTTTGAAAAGATAAATAAAATTGAGAAACCACTTGTATGATTGGCAAAGTAAAAGCACAAAAATATAAAAATTACTAGTATCCTGAATGAAATAACTGATATTATTATAAACCCTGCAACATCAAAAAGGTAGTAAGGACATAATATGAACACTCATTACTATAAACATAAACTTCACAAATGAGATGAAATGAAAGAATTCCTCAAAACCCACCAATACTGGTATCCCTCAATTATTTTTAAAGTACACTTTATGTCACTTTGCTTTTAAAAAAGGCCTATTTTAATACATTTTCTCACTTACTGAAAGAAATCCAAAGAGGATTTTCACTTTTATGGAAAAAGGCAAAAATTGAAAATAGTGTTCAGATTTTGTTTTGCAGTAAATCAATTGTGTTTCTATATTCACTAATGATTATGCGAACATCAAAATTAAATATATAATACTATTTAAAATCATTCAAAGAGGGACATTGGCATGATGGTAGAATAGGAGACTTCTGACTTTCCCTCCTCCTGTGAACACATCAAATATATAGCTAAACATGGATCAATTCCCTCAGTGAAATCCAGAAATCAGTTAAATGATTCCTTTACATCAGATAACTGAGAAAATACCCATATTGAAGTAGATACAAAAAGGTGAGACACATTCATGTGATAAGCCTACACCTGGCACAGCACCTTATAGTCAGAAGGAACCCCCAACTCCCAGTTTCTCCCTGAGGAATGTAGAGTTTGAACCATATAGTTAGCTCGCCAACTTTTATGTATGTCATCCAAAGGATGGCTCCCAAAATACTTTGCTTAAAGAGGCAATGGGGTTCAGCATTTGCAAGTCCCCTAGAACCAAATTAAACAAAGACACAGTTTTTAAATGGGAGTACAAACACTTCCTCCAGGCTCAGAGCAAATGGAGAAGGTAAAGACTCAAGGCTCCCAATTTCTCCCTGGAAAGGGATTACCTGCATACTTCCTAGCTGCTGCCCAAGGATTGGACTTCTAATTAGTCTGCATGTGAGAGTTTTTGGGGGCCATAATTAGTAATCCTCTAGGAGCTTAAACGGGCATGTAAGGACTTCCGTGCCTTCATTCCCCAGCTTGCCTCAGAACAATAAAACAATTTTTTTAGTTTTTCTCTGAAAGGAGTTTGTCTACATATTTGGTTCCCCAAGTTCTATAGCTCCTACCCAAGAGACTTCTATATCACTTATCTCTGGGAGCTGATCAAGCTCAGCATTCATGACTTCCCTGGTACAATAGAGAACAAAGAAGTAGTTCTGTATGGGTACACAAGCATTAGCAGTGGCTACTCCCCCTGGCTTAATATAAAGTGAGTAGGAAAAACACCCAGCATACAATTTCTCCCCAGTAGGGGCCAGACTCTATATCTAATGTCCCAATTTTCCAAGTTGCTGCAAAAATTTGGGCTTCTAATTAGCCTGCATCTGGGAGCTGAAAGGGCAGGAAATTATTAGTACTCCAGGAGTTTAAATAGGTGTGTTGGCATTTTCTCTGCTTTTGGGGCCCTGACAGGATTTGGCATACACTAAAGTCCCAGGAGCCACTAAGAACAAAGATGGTGGTTTGGACAGGCACAAAGGTTTGAGAAGTTCCTGGGATCATGGGCTAGGCTAACTGGGAAGTTTTATTTCCTACATGATGCCAGTCTGTTAAGACTGGGAAAGGTGGTTGATTTATCTCATGCATAGAAACGAATACAGAGAGTCAAAGAAAACAAAGAAACAAGGGAGTGTATCCCAAGCAAAAGAACAAGATAAATCTCTAGAAATTGACCCTAATGTAAGAGATTAAATGAGTTAAACACCAAAAATTAAAAATAATGGTCACAAAGATGTTCATAAGGTCAGGAGAGCAATGCATTAACAAAGTGAGAATTTTACCACAGAGAAAATATTAGAGAGTACCAAACAGAAATAATGGAGCTCATTAATATAAGAACTAAACTGAAAAATTCAATATGAGGTTTGGACAGCAGGCTAGATCAGTCAGAAGAAAGGATAAGTGAACCTGAAGACAGATCACTAGAAATCAAACAGAGGAGCAAAAAGAAAAAGAAAAGAAAAAAAAGACTGAAGATAGCTTAAAGGAAATTTGGGTCATTACCAAGCTGAACAATATAAAAATTATGGGAGACCCAGAAAGACAAGAGAAAGTGTAGAAATTGAATTTAAAGAATTAAGCTGAAAACTTACTAAATCTGGGGAAAAAAATATATATCCAGATCCATGAAGCCCCCCCAAAACACCAATAAGATGGTTCCAAAGAAATCCACAATGAGACCCATTATAATCAAAGTTTCAGAAGCTAAAGACAAAGAGAGAATGTTGAAATCAGCAAGAGAAAGGTAATATGTTATGTCAATGGAACCCCCATAAGACTATCAGTGTACTTTTCAGCAGAAATATTGCAGAAAAAAAAAGAGTGGGATGATATATTTAAAGTGCTGAAAGAAAAAATAAAACTTGTCAACTAAGATAAGAAAAGTTGTTGAAAAGTTGTCATTGAGAATTGGAGACAGATTCCCAGACAAACAAAAGTGAAGGAGTTCATCACCACTAAACCTACCTTACAAGAAATGATGAAAGGGATTCTTCAAACTGAAATGAAAAGTCTGCTCAACATCACTTATTATTAGAGAAATGCAAATCAAAACTACAATGAGGTATCACCTCACACTGGTCAGAATGGCCATCATCAAAAAATCTACAAACAATAAATGCTGGAGAGGGTGTGGAGAAAAGGGAACACTTCTGCACTACTGGTAGGAATGTAAGTTGATACAGCCACTATGGGGGCAGTATGGATGTTCCTTAAAAAACTAAAAATAGAACTACCATACGACCCAGCAATCTCACTACTGGGCATATACCCTGAGAAAACCATAGTTCAAAAGGACACATGTACCCCAATGTTCATTGCAGCAGTATTTACAATAGCCAGGACATGGAAACAACCTAAATTTCCAATGACAGATGAATGGATAAAGAAGATGTGGCACATATATACAATGGAATATTACTCATCCATAAAAGGAAACAAAATTGAGTTATTTGTAGTGAGGTGGATGGACCTAGAGTCTGTCATACAGAGTGAAGCCAGAAAGAGAAAAACAAATATCGTATATTAACACATATATGTGGAATCTAGGAAAATAGTACAGATAAACCTATTTGTAGGGCAGGAATAGAGACATAGACAAAGAGAATGGACATCTGGACACAGCGGGGAAGGGGAGTGTGGGATGAATTGGGAGGTTAGGTTTAACATAAATACACTAACATGTGTAAAATAGATACCTAGTGGGAACCTATTGTATAGCATAGGGATCTCAGCTCGGTGCTTTGCTGTGACCTAGATGGGGGGGTGATGGGGGACGGAGGTCCAAGAGGGAGGGTATACATATATATACATGTATACCTATGTATATAGGTATACATATAGCTGATTCACTTCACTGTACAGCAGAAACTAACACAACATCAGGGAGCAATTTTACTCCAATAAAAAAAGAAGTATCATTATAATGTAAGATGTTAACATTATGGGAAATTAGGTAATCAGTAGGTGGGAACTCTCTGTACTCTTTTTATGACTGTATTGTAAGACAAAATTATTCTAAAATAAAAAGAATATTTTTAAAAAGTCCAAAAAAGTCATTAATTAATAAAGGTTAAAGAATATGGTTATTAAAAATATATAATATGGTATTAAAATGATGATAGCTACAAGATTTGTTAATGAATACACAGTATAAAAAGAGGTGAATTGTGACATCAAAAATATAACAGAGTGGGGCTTCTCTGGTTGAGAATCTGCCTGCCAATGCAGGGGACACGGGTTCGAGCCCTGGTCTGGGAGGATCCCACATGCCACGGAGCAACTAGGCCCATGAGCCACAACTACTGAGCCTGCGCGTCTGGAGCTTGTGCTCTGCAACAAGAGAGGCTGTGACAATGAGAGGCCCACACACCGTGATGAAGAGTGGCCCCCGCTCGCTGTAACTAGAGAAAGCCCTTGCACAGAAACGAAGACCCAACATAGCCAAAAATAAATAAATTAATTAATTAATTTAAAAAATATATATATATAACAGAGGGGAATAAAAGGGTAGAGTTTTTGTATGTGATTAAAGAGGTTATCAGCATAAAATAGACTGTTATATCTATAATATGTTTGCTAAAAGCCTCATGGCAACCACAAAGCAAAAACTTAAAGTAGATTGACAAAAGATAAAGAGAAGGGAATCAAAACCTGCTATTTAAAAAAATCATCAATTCATAAACGAATGCAGCTAGAGGGGAAAAGGAGTAAGGAACTATAAAATATCCAGGAAGCAAGAAGATGGCATTAGTAAGTCCTTACCTTTCAATAATTACTCTAAATGCAAATGGATCAGATTCTCTAATCAAAAGGCATAGAGTGGTTGAATGGATTAAAAAAAAAAAAAAAACAGAAGACTCAATAATATTCTCCCTACATGAGACTCACTTCAGCTTTAAGAACACACAGAAGCCCAAAGTGAAAGGGTAGAAAAAGATATTCCATACAAGGGGAAACCAAAAGAGAGCAGGAATAGCTATACTCGTATCAGATAAAATAGTCTTTATGCCAAAAAATTAAACAAAATATAAAGAAGGTCATTCTGTAATGATAAAAGGATCAATTCATCAAGAAGATATATCATAAATATATATGCATACAACATCAGAGTACCTAAATATATTAAGCAAATACTAACAGATCTGAAAGGAGAAATAGACAACAGCACAATAATAGTAGGGGACTTCCATTTCCCACTATCACCAATGGACAGATCAACCATATAGATAATCAATAAGGAAACTTTGGACTTGAACACTACCTTAGACAAAAAGGACTTGACAGGCATACAGAACACTGCATCAAAGAGGAGCAGAATATACATTCTTTTCAAGTACATATGGAACATGCTCCAGAATATATCATATGTTAGGCCACAAATAAGTCTTAATAATTTTATGAAGATGGAAATCACACCAATAATTTTTTTCTGACCACAGTAATATGAAACTGGAAATCTTTAACAGGAGGAAAACTGGAAAATTCACAAATATATAGGGATTAATCAGTACACTCCTGAGTAACAAATGGTTCTAAGAAAAACAATGAAAAAGTATCTTGAGACAAACAAAAATGGAAATATAACAAACCAAAGTTATGGAATGCTGCAAAAGCAGTTCTAAGAAGGAAGTTTATAGTATAAATGCCTACATTAAGAAAAAAGAAAGAC